>NW_024734940.1:12712614-12955114 GCF_018991925.1 Homarus americanus
GGAGAAGAGGGGGCGAATCTTCACGCGAATTAAGCTGGGTAAGGAGTCAGCTTTAAGCCCCAAGGAAGTTTTGGAACACCGTAGCTCGCAGTTGGCCAGGGAGGGAGGGAGGGAGGGAGGGAGTGAAGGAGGGAGGGAAGAAGGGAGGGAGTGTAGCAGACAGTGATAAGCCATTATTTCTCAGCAGTAATTTGCCTCCATCTTGGTTTTTGCCTTGTACACATCACCGTCGCCGACCTGCAGGAGGAAGAAGAGGGGGAAGAAGAGGAGGAGGAGGAAGAATAAGAAGAGGAGGAGAGACACAGGAAGACAGACAAAACAGAGAAAGAGACACACACAGGTTGATAATGTTCAATGGCCAGTATCATTACCTCGTCTCATCACCCCGGTCCGTGATCCTCTCCAACACCCGCCTCACGTACGGTCTGTCCTCCACCGCAACATTTTCCACGCTCGACTTCTTCCCTCCCTGTCTTTTACACGCTCTTCCTCCTCCTCTTCTTCCTCCTACCAGCTCGCCCCTACACTGACCCTCCCTCTATCCCCCCTCCATCTTCCTCCCTCTACCCCCCCCACCCTCACTCTAGTAATTAAACGTCCCTCGTATCTATCTTCTCCTCCTCCTCCTTTATTCTCTTCCATCTATTCCCTCTTCTATTTCTTATCCATCTTCTTATCTTTGGTAATGATGTTGGTCGTAGTAGTGGGCGTGGGCGTAAGAAGTTGAGGACGAGCGTGGGCGGAAGCGAGCATGAGAGGTGGTGGAGGAAGTAGAGGCAGGCAGGGACGTGGGCGGAGGGTGTGGGCGGAGGTAGAAGGAGACGGGCGGAAAGCTCAATTCTCCCCACAGTGAGTCACCGGCAGAACATTTCCCTTGAATTTCCATAGACGCCGCGAAAAATAGGATTCTGCCAAACGACCTGATAACTGCCTCTGTGTGTGTGTGTGTGTGTGTGTGTGTGTGTGTGTGTGTGTGTGTGTGTGTGCGTTATTTGTAAGTGTATGTGTGAGTGAGTATGTATGTATGTATGTGAGATCATCCCCGGTAATAAAAAAAATCACAAAATCCAGAAATTACTTCGAAAATCACCACCCCCCCCATCCATCTCTACCTGGCCAAATGTTCTCTCCATTTCATAAGGTAGTATCCCCTCACCTCCCTCACCTCCTCTTAGCACCAACGAGAAGACGTATCCCATTCAACCCAGGGGACGATCTTACCTCTTGTTACTCAGGTGTTTTTCACGGCGCAGGTAATTCAATTAGTCTCGAACACAAGGCAACAGCACTTCCAAACACTCGATAATGTAAAATATTAAAAAGGAGATTGTTTACATATCTCAGGTGTGTTGTGAGCAGGTGTGTTGTGAGCAGGTGTGGAATGATTAAAATGTGGGAAAACGCTTATAGAACGTTAGTGGGTGATGGTGTGTGTGTGTGTGTGTGTGTGTGTGTGTGTGTGTGTGTGTGTGTGTGTGTGTAGCGAATTGAATGAAGGAAAATGCACCACTTTTTAAACAGGATGGTGGTGGAGATGTAGGTGATGGTGGTGGGGTGATGGTGGGAGGATGGTGGTGGGGGTGATGGTGGTGGGTGGTGGGGGGTGATGGGTGGTGGTGGGGGTGATGGTGGTGGTGGGGTGATGGTGGAGGAGGTGATGGTGGTGGTGTATGATGGTGGTGGTGATGGTGGTGGTGGGGTGATGGTGGTGGGGTGATGGTAGGGGGTGATGGTGGTAGTGTGGGTGGTGGTGATGGTAGGGGTGATGGTGGTGGGGTGATGGTGGTGGTGTGGTGATGGTGTGGGTGATGGTGGTGGTGTGGGTGATGGTGGTGGTGTTGGTGGTGGTGTGGGTGGGACGTGTTTATAAGAATGCACGACCGTTGACCACTCACCAGGTAACGTGATACTGATGCATAATGACTACACACACACACACACACACACACACACACACACACACACACACACACACACGACAAACGGGTATTATTAATATATCCAAAATTTAAATATAAAATTCGGTTGATCATCGTGGGTGTAGTGGTGGCTGGCGGGTGTAGTGTGGTGTAATGGTTGTTGATAGGAGTGTGGTGGTGGTGGTTCAGGTGGCCACTTGGGAGGGCTGAGGGTCACAGTCCAATCTTGCCTCACCACACATCACATCACCACCACACACACCACACACAACACCACTAAACCAACCAACCACATCATAATACAGGTAACTAAACCATACCCTTACCTTTAATTAGTAATACCTTAACTTATATTACCTGTCGATATTACCAACGTCAATAAAAAATGAAAAAAAATATATATACTAAATATCCCCCAAAAGATTTTTTAACAATGAGAGAGAGAAGTTTCATGGTCACACACACACACACACACACACACACACACACACACACACACACACACACACACGTCCTAAGAGTCACCCTGAGGCTACAACTGTACAGGCAAGGAGAGTGAGGAGGAGGAGGGGAAATACTGGGTGGTGAGACGTGTACACAGTATATAACAACTTCCTCTCCTCCCTCTCATCTCCCCACTCCTCCCTCTCATCTCCCCACTCCTCCCTCTCACCACACGTCTGAACCTCCAAGAATCGACAAACGTGGGCACTACATGATCACCCACACACACCCACACACACCTGAATGATTGTTCCTAGGTAAAGGTTATCAATATTATTTTTTCCAGTAAACTTATTCATTCATAATATAACAAACATAACCGTCAGATAGATATGGTACATTGTGAGGGCTTGAAAAAAAAAAAAAAAATTCCTCCATTGAAGCTTTGTAGTAATGGTATAAAAGCAACAAGTAGAATCATGTAAAAAAAAAACCAAACAATACAGGGACGCAAAACTCGGTCATCCTTTTCCCTACCACAATATACCACACACGGCAACCACTGAACTGCTACCGTGTGATGAAAAAAAAGGTCAATTTGTGTGGTAAAAAAAAAAGGTCATTTGTTGTATTTACGATGCATGGTTTGCTGTATTTACGTTAGGTCATGCATAACCTAACCTAACCTAACCTGACCTGACCTGACCTGACCTGACGATTAGCTCCAACTTATGCCTGTCACGTGAAGATTAACCACCCTAACGCTAACCAAACTTAACCTAAATAACAAAATCTACTCTAACTTAACCTGATTTAATTTGGCATAACCTAACCTAAGGTAACCTAATCTAACCCCCAGGTAGCGTTAGGGTGTTTAATCAACAGGTGAAATAAGCTGGGGAAAGGAGGGTGAGAGGGGAGAGGGAAGAGAAGAAGAGGGAGGAGAGGGTTAGAGTGGAGAGGGAGAGGTGAGGTGAGGAGAGGAACCAATCTTCAAATGAACCAATTAGAAACGCAACTAATGACGGAGGTAAAACTAATGACGCAATTAAGACTCAGATGAGCACTATTGTATGCAAGTAATTAGCAAGCCCACCCTTCCTCACCTGACCTACTTACCCCCCAGAGTTAATTACCTGTAAACATCTTATACTAATAAATCTCTCCTCCAGGTAAGAACTCACCTGGCCTTAATAATCACAAGGTTCTCAACACACATTACTCTAGGGTGACTCAGGCCGGTTAGGTTAGGTTAGGTTGCACTGGGTTGGGTTGGGTTAGGTTAGGTTAGGTTAGGTTGCACTGGGTTGGGTTAACGTGCTTAATCAATCTCAGGTGATCAAGTTCTTCCTTAACACAAACACCATATAATATTCACACCTGTACACTCATTACCTGTTGACTGGGTCTGTGTAGCCTACCCCATCCACACCACACCACACCACACCACACCACAGTCAAGTACAGGCCCCTTCACTTGTGCCTTTACAGGGGGTCATCAGGTTTTATGCAATGTGGCAACCCTGTGTTTGTTTACATCCGACAGGAGGAAACTCACAATAATAAACATACTATAGAATCAATTTAAAACAATATTAAAACAAATATCTCAATGTAATGATTTATGGAATGTTTATATGACTATCAGTCCCTGTAAACGCACGAGTGAAGGGGACTGTGCTTACAACCCCCCCTATATTGGACTTATTACTGCTCACGTATAACTGTGTGTGTGTGTGTGTGTGTGTCATCATCATCTCCCCCTTAGTTCAGAGGTTAAAGGTCAAGCCAGACAACTTGAGGGCACGAGTGAACTGACGAAACCAAAGCAACGGTGACGACGATAACATGTTCCTCCGTCAGGTACCTCCTCCTCCGTCAGATACCTCCTCCTCCGTCAGATACCTCCTCCATCAGGTTAATATGGCAAAGGACGGATAAATTCCTTGTCATATGGAAATGTAAACACAAAAAATGGTTAACCTAAGAAAAAATGTGCCTTAGTGATTAGTACGCGATACAGGTTAGTTCATACAGGGTGTATCAGAAACACGTATAACCACGCTTCTGGGACACCCGGTACATCAAAGAGAGAGAGAGAGAGAGAGAGAGAGAGAGAGAGAGAGACGTTGTTGCTCTTATAATACGACCAACACGAAATATCCACACCTCAAAAACTCAATAATTTTTCTGAGACACCCTGTATATCCCCCTCCGAGCTTGACAAGGATATAATGAGGCAGGAGCATCACAATCACACCTGTTTCCGCTGCCTGAGGCACCACCCCACCTCACCCCGCCCTGCCCCACCATACCCTGCCCAACCCATTCCACCCCGCCCTGGCCCGTCCTTTGTGTGAGTGATTGAGGTGAGCAAACTCCTGAATATGATAGGGTTAGGTTAGGTTAGGTTAGGGTTTAGGTTGGGTCTGTAGTTTAACACGGCATCATTCCCATTATTACCACCAGGGGCTGGAAACATTCGGGGACAGACTGTGTTTGACTTAAATCATCCATGCAGAGTCGGCTTGTTCACTAATACTGGAGAGAGAGGGAGAGAGAGAGGAGAGAGAGAGAGTCAATAACACATGCTCATCTCCACTATATTTGAACTTCTACTTTGACTGGAAGAAAGGCGCCACACACACACACACACACACACACACACACACAGATCCTCCTGGCCTCCCAAAAATAAATAAAACAAAATTAAATTTCTCTTGGTCATAAAAAAATTCAAACCCCCAAAAAATAAATAAATAAATAAACTTTCTTACGTCAAAAATAAATAAAATAATAAAATACCGACTCAATCACCTCCCTCTTTCCTCCTCCTCCCTCTCTCCCACTCCAACCCCCCACTCTTCCTCTCACTTAACGGGGCCTCCATCACGCCGAGACGACTCACCGAGCCATCTTTCATGTCCATTACCCAAACTCTATCCTGCCGGAGTAAGAAGTTAGTGAAACTGAGGAGGAAAGAGGAGGGGGTACCACCTCCTAGCTCCTTCCTCCTGCTACCATCACAAAGGTGGGAGGGCAGGATGGGGGTAGGGCAGGATGGGGGTAGGCAGGACAGAGATAGGGTAAGGCAGGATGGGTAAGGCAGGATGGGGGTAGCAGGATGGGGTAGGGGATGGGGTGGCATGGGGTAGGGCAGGATGGGTGCAGCTCTGCACATTATGCAGGCGGACCATGTGATGTTGCCATGGTAACCGGAAAGCACACCAGCCTCACTTCCATCCATCCACCAAGGAGGCACACACACACACACACACACACACACACACACACACACACACACACACACACACACACACCAATCTTCATAGGTAGACCTGAGAAACCTCCGTGTAGCCAATTGACATCTATCACAAGGAGCACTAAAGGTCACATTCCAGTGTTACCTTGAGTGGATTTGTTTATTCAGGGTGTATAATATAATGCTCCACCTTTTGCATTTTCATTCACTCTCTCTCTTTCACCTTTCTTTCTTCTCTCTCTCTTCCTTCTGTCTTATGTATGCCCTCTGCTCCTCCACACCTCCTCCCCACACCTCCTGCCCCCACACCTCCTCCCTACTCCTCATCCACACTCTCCTCCACCTCCTGCTCCCCCCTCCACACCTCCTCCCTCTTCACACCTCTCCCTACCTCCCCAACATGGCGGCGATACAATACTAAGACTATACCGTACCTGAGTCCACCTATACCTTACAAGGTGAAATAATTAACTAATAAATACCGTGAGAATATAGACCCTCATTACTAATCACCTGCCACTTGTACCTGGGCGTGTTGTCTGAGGCTAATTAATTGTTTTTATTACCTGTGGGTGTCATCGCTGAGGGGTTCACCACACAGCCAGTTCTTCCTCCACTAATGAGTATACAGGTGAGTATACAGGTGAGGACACAGGTATATAATAAGCTATCATCCACCCTACGTCTACAATTATTTATAATATCTCTATCTGCTTCCAAAGGTGTCACGTGTCACTCTTCCAAAGGTGTCACGTGTCACTCTCCAAATGAGCCGTGTCACTCTTCCAAAGGTGGGTCACTTCCAAGTGTCAACTCTTCCAGTGTCACGTGTCACTCTTCCAAAGGTGTCGTGTCACTCTTCCAAAGGTGTCATGGGTCACTCTTCCAAAGGTGTCATGTGCCACTGGTTATTATGACGATACAGGTGAGAAAGTGTCCTAAAAAATCCTTCATTCTGGATTATCAAAACAAAAATAAATACGGCGGACATACGTTAATAAAACTACACAAACTTTTCAGAAATTTTCCACTTGCCATCGTATATATAGTAATTAATTAATTTTACTGCCATCCACACACACACACACACACACACACACACACAGAGGTTAAAGTTATAATACCCATTTATAAGACTTTGGGAGTAATAATCCTAGTGACGAGGTCTCACCTCCCTCCTCTCTCTCTCCTCCCTTCCTACTGATAAGCACGAGCAGTCTCTCAGTATATATATAGCCTCACTTAACCGCAGATCAGAGCACACATCACGCCTCAGGTCGACCCATCACGCGTTAGTGAAGGTATACAGGTATTCTGAGTCTTGGGGGAGAGGGTTGGGGGAGGTGAGGGTGGGGGAAGGGGGGGTAGACACCTTCCCATACCTCCACTACCGTTGATCCTCACACACACACACACACAACAGTTACGTAACTCATGCAAGGCGGTTTCATCTGCATCACTGTACAAAAACATCACCCTACACCTACACCTGAGAGAGACCCTCACCTGGCCATCCGAAGTGTTACCTGGCCGGCATCACGTGTGTAACAACCGCCACCGTCGCCCGCCAATAAATCACACACACACACACACACACCACGGATATTCACCCCAATACTCCCCTCCCACACGTTCTTGCCTCACCAACACCTACTCCCCATCTCCTTCACCCTTCTATATATGCTCCCCACCACCCCTCTATGTATGCTCCCCCCCCACCCCCTCTATATATGCTCCCCCCACTAACACCTACTCCCCATCTCCACCCTGTATGCTCCCTAACACCACCACACATTTATATACAAGGTGAGATCAACAGGTAAAGAAAGAACTAGCTTACAGACCAGACCTGACATGACCTGACCAGACCTAACCTAACATGACCTGACCAGACCTAACCTAACATGACCTGACCTGACCAGACCTAACCTAATATGACCTGACCAGACCTAACCTAACATGACCTGTTGTGTGTGTGTGTGTGTGTGTGTACCTAACCTAACATGACCTGGCCCTGACCTAACATGACATGACCTGACCTAACCTAACATGACCTGACCAGACCTAACATGACCAGACCAGACCTAACCTAACATGACCTGACCAGACCTAACATGACCAGACCAGACCTAACCTAACATGACCTGACCAGACCTAACATGACCAGACCAGACCTAACCGAACATGACCTAACCCTGAGATGCCTAAACAGATTATGGTTGATAACACGTATGATTTAACCCCTGATTCGTATATTGAGAGCCAAGAGGTGACATAGAGACTGACGTGTGGGCAGTCGAGAGCATGGGGGGTCATTTCCACATACTACGAAGTCCATACCCTGCCAGCCACCTACTGTCATAACCCTGCCAGCGACCGACTGTCATAACCCTGCCAGCGACCTACTGTCATAACCCTGCCAGCGACCTACTGTCATAACCCTGCCAGCGACCCTACCATCCTCGAGAGTCATACTGGATTATTCATGACAAC
Organism: Homarus americanus; assembly: GCF_018991925.1. Lineage (NCBI taxonomy): Eukaryota > Metazoa > Arthropoda > Malacostraca > Decapoda > Nephropidae > Homarus > Homarus americanus. The sequence goes on from NW_024734940.1 coordinate 12,720,733, forward strand.
ATTTCGACATGTTTACAAAATTCCTCCTGTGTTATTACCTCTGGGGCTCGACACGAAGCCAACCCTAATACTTGGGCAGAGACTTTCAGAAACCCTGACAGAGCCTGTAAATGCTCTTAAAGCCTCCCAGTATACTACAGATATTTACTCTGAATCTTTACGAAGCCTTACATGAGCCTCTCCCTCCCCCCCAAGACACCTGTACTACCCACCTTTCCTTACGTCACCCCCCAAGACACACCTGTACTACCACACCTCCCTTACGTCACCCCAATACATAAGTGCATAAGGTGTTAAATAGTGATAACGAGGGTAGGGAGGAGGGAGCTCTTTCACTTTGTATCTTACCTGTTAATTAACGTGATATTTGTTTACCTGTATGATTATGTGTCCGCCCCGACAGGTAAACACATTTGGACGTATCACCTGTGTGTTTATTTATCATATGTTATCTTATCTTATCTCAAACAACACCTGATCGTATTAATAAACATTCCCTCCTCAGTATACAACCCACAGCCACTCTGTAACTACACTGTCCCGCCTTAACTTCCACAATATACTGACACGTTCCCAACACTGACTATCCTGGTAAAACAGTCATTACCATAACTGCCTTAAGGGTTATTTCTCTTAGCTACTTCAACGTGTTTCGACCCTTAAGTAGTTTCCTTCACATCTTGCCTCATCCTCGACTCCCGTGTAGTAAACCTGAGCACCTTCCTACCCTCCCCTCCCCCAGCCCACCCCACCCTAAAGCGCCCCTCCACACGCTCCACTAATCCATGTACCAACACCCCCTCCCCCCTTCACACTGTCCAACATGGGTCAGTATAAGCCCTCTGCCCCCCTCCCATCTCTCTCTCTCTCTCCAGGGCCCCTCTCCACCCCCCCTCCCGTCTCTCTCTCTCTCCAGGCCCCTCTCCACCCCCCCCCTCCGTCTCTCTCTCTCTCTACAGGGCCCCTCTCCACCCCCCTCCCGTCTCTCTCTCTCTACAGGGCCCCTCTCCACCCCCCTCCCCCAGGTCAGTTTACCAGGTGATCAGAGAAGCGGACGAGTGCTTACCCCTCCCCCCTCCAGCCAGCTCCCGGACAAGGCGCGTAATCACACAATTGGATTAAAGAAAATAAGGCTTCAGATTCTTGGGTGCCGGGGGTGGGGGAGGCTCTGGAAGGGTGTATTAACGGAGTGAGTAAGCGAGCGAGTGATTGAAGGAGCGAGTGAGTGAGTAAGCGAGAACAACACAGGGTTACCTACCGACCTAACAGAGAATACACGATGTCACCACCCAGAACAAACTAAAGCTGATATAACACAGTCAACCTTGGGGAGGGTTCCAACACGACAAAGGGTTCACCTTCTAGACTAAATCCTCACCATAAAACACTTCCTCCCTCCCGCAGCTACAACACCCACACACCTCAGCTACAACACCCACACACCCCCAGCTACAACACCCACACACCCCAGCTATACCCACACCCCCAAGCTATAACACCCACACCTGACTACAACACCCACACCCCAGCTACAACACCCACACCCCAGCTACAACACCCACACACCCCAGCTACAACACCCACACCCCAGCTACAACACCCACACACCCCAGCTACAACACCCCCACACCCAGCTACAACACCCACACCCCAGCTACACCCACACACCCCAGCTACAACACCCACACACCCCAGTTACAACACACACACCTCCAGCTACAACACCCACACCCCAGCTACAACACCCACACCTCAGCACAACACCCACACACCCCAGTTACAACACCCACACACACCCCAGCTACAACACCCACACACCTCAGTTACAACACACCCACACACCCTCACTTCTAACACCCACACCCCAGCTACAACACCCACACACACACCCAGTTACAACACCCACACCTCCTTCTGCTTACCCACACCCAGTTACAACACCCACACACCCCAGCTACAACACCCACACACCTCAGCTACAACACCCACACACCCCAGCTACAACACCCACACACCCCAGCTACAACACCCACACACCCGTTACAACACCCACACACCCCAGTTACAACACCCACACACCCCAGCTACAACACCCACACTACTCAAGCTATGACGCCACACACCTCTTAGCTTCTTCACCACCTCTACGGATAATGGCGCCATCATTATGAAGCATCATCACATAGCTCCTATCTTCAGTTATAGTGTGGTGTGGTGTGGTGTGGTGTGGTGTGGTGTGGTGTGGCGGTGTGGTGTGGCGGTGTGGTGCGGTGTGTGGACTACAAGGACCCAGCTCACCCACGCTAAGTAAACGCCAGGCACAGTAAACGCCAGGCACAGTGAACGCCAGGCACATTAAAATAACGGAGAGTGTAAGAGCGAGGCGTCACCGACAGTACTTAACGCTCAGGACCCCCTCCCCCCCCTCCCCTCGAGCCAGGCTAGATGTAAAGAGGGAGGGAGAGGATGGATAAAGACTGGGGAAGGAGGGAGAAGAGAAAGAGTGAAGGAGGGAGGGAAGGAGGATGAATAAAGACTGGATAAACAGAGAGGGAGGAAGATGGAGAGAGAGGGGGGGTGGCAGAGATGGGGGGGGTCTAGGTGTCTCTATAAGGCAACAAAGAGGTCTGATCACACAGTATAATCAGCATTCATCAAGGTCAAGTCACCGTAGATCAGAGATAAGTCACTTAAATTACCATATAAGTTTACAAGTATAGACAGTTCAGGTATACAATGTACACAGCCACTATAGGTATACAGGTGTACACGGCTACTACAGGTATACAGGTGTACACGGCCACTACAGGTATACAGGTGTACACGGCCACTAGGGTGTACACAGCCACTACAAGTACACAAGCAATAGTAAACAAACAGAGCACCACGATAAGTTTATTCCCAGTAACCTCGTGTTATAACCTGCAGGTAACCCGGGCATGATGCTTCTTGAGGGGTGAGTAAGGGGGAGGGAGGGGTGGGGAGGGACTGGGGAGGAGGGGTAGAGGACTGGAGGGGGTGGGGAGAGGAGGGGGAGGTGGGGAGGGAGTGGAGGTGAGGGGGGTAGAGAGGGAGGGAGGGGTGGGGAGGAGGGGAGGGGTGAGGGGTGGTAGAGGAGTGGAGGTGAGGGGTGGTAGAGGAGTGTGGGAGGTGAGGGGTGGTGAGGAGTGTGGAGGTGAAGGGGTAGGGGGTGTATAGTGTAGAAGGCTGGGTGGGGAGAAGGGTGGAGAGTTAAAATGTGGGGAGAGGAGGGTGAGGAGTTTAGTGAGGGGAGGGGTGGAGAGGAGGAGTTACGTGGACAAAAATAACATTGCAGAAAAATGCCTAAAGATGGCGCCTCTCAAGGTAAAAATCCCACAACCAAAATAAACGCTTAAGATAATCCCAACGGCCAGAGGAGAGAGAGAGAGAGGGAGAGACGGATAACGGAAGAGAGGGTGAAGAAAGAAGAGGAGGGGGGAGATGAATAACGGTAATAGAAGAGCGAGTGAAGGAAGAAGAATGGGACATGCAGATAAGTAAAGAAAATGATGAATGGAAGAAGACGAGGCGAGAGGGAGACGGATAACGGATGAGGAACAGAGAAAACCGTGAATAACGTAGAGAGAGAGAGAGAGAGAGAGAGAGAGAGAGAGAGAGAGAGAGAGAGAGAGAGAGAGAGAGAGAGCTAACAAATTTAGGATAACGAGAGAATGATGGTAAACAGGCAAGCAATCAGGCAGGTAGGGAGGCAGGTAGGAAGGCAGGCAGGCAGGTAAACAGACAGATAGGGATGCAGGTAGGGAGGCAGGCAGGCAGGCAGGTAGGCAGGCAGGCAGATAGGGAGGCAGGGAAGGCAGGCAGGCAGGTAAACAGACAGATAGGGATGCAGGTAGGGAGGCAAGCAGGCAGGCAGGTAGGCAGGCAGGCAGATAGGGAGGCAGGTGGAGGCAGGCAGGTAGGAAGGCAGGCAGGCAGGTAAACAGACAGATAGGGATGCAGGTAGGAAGGCAGGCAGGTAGGCAGGCAGACAGGCAGGTAAACGGGCAGACAGGCAAGCAGGCAAGCAGGCAGGCAGGCAGGACAAAGGCCCAATGACCATTATTTCAGCAACAGGTAAGAGAACTTCCGGTCCGCACATAATAAACTCATCGTCAGGTAAAAAAAAGAAAAAAAAAGTTGCCCGGCCCACATCCTGCTGGTGGTGAGGGCGCGCGCATTGTACAGCGCATTGTGGTCAACGCTTGGTGCATACGGGAGTGGTGTGCGCCCTGTGTGTGTGTGTGTGTGTGTCGCTATACGTGGACAGACACTCCCGTCACCTTAACATAATTACCACACCCACCACCTCCTCCTATCTCTTCCCCGTTACACACACATCACCAAACCAGTCCGGGACACCTTATACGTGTTCAATATAAGTAAAAAGTATATTTCACATACTATCTGTCTGTCTGTATGTGTGTGTGTGTGTGTGTTAAAAAGTGATGAATGAACAACTTCCGGATATAACAGTACAAGGAAGAGGTTACATAAAACCTTGTAACACACATAATACATAATCTGGGGCAATTCATACTGTACTTTCTCTCCCACCCCTCCCTCCCCCCCCCCTCTCACCTCCTCCACACACCCAACTCACCTCTCCGCTCTACACTTAACAACCCTTACCTTATATCTCAACTACCATCTACGGCACTTATAAAGCTACAATGATACTTTACTACTACTACAACTAACCTACTATTACTATCGGTACTTGTAGTTATAATGAACCGCTTGATTTACAGTTACCTAATAAAGTACAAAAAATGATCCTAACTTATCAATATTATAACATTTCTAAATTGTAAACACAGTTGGTTATTCATAGTTATAGACACACACACACCAATCTTGTTTATCCTGTACTAAAAACACAAATCCAACCAATAACAAGTAACCAAACACCGCAACTAACCCAGGATAAACACATCACAAGCCAGTATTTTCCACCACTGAACCTGGTGGCTTAAGCTGGCGTTACGGACTTTTAGTTACGCGGGAAGAAATAATGACTCACCTAGTTTTTATTTTTCCACCCCGTTAACTTCACAGTGGATGGTGACCACCTGAGGATTAACCTTTGTAAATAATAACCCAAATTAGTAACTAATCACAAGATATAAGACTAGATTTTGTTTGTATTATTTGGTATCTGAAGATTAAATACAATGTTTACCAGGTGATTATACTCCATTTGTTACAGTTTGTTTGTTCATACACTGGTCCACACAAACATGGGGTGAGCGGGGGTGCAAACACTAACAATGACGTCAACTGAGTCAACAAAGTACATCATCTGAATCAACACTCATCCTTGACCTACATCCAGGCTATGTCATTCATTACACACTTAATGATCCTTCATACAGCACTACTCCTTAACAAACATCTGTATCAGTCTGTGTCGTAGTTAAACAGAAGTGATCGATTTGTTCAAGCCGGATTTTCCCATAGATAAGATATCTATTGGAAGCCCGTTCAGAGCCAGTTATCCACCAGTCTATTGGAGTCAGTTTCTGTAGTGGACTGACTCGCCCTGTGTCACATTCCCGCTGTTTTTGCCTTGAATAACGTTATTTTTCAAGTTCAGGAAACATTTTAACACAATAATAAAGTATTATGAATCTAAAACATTGAGGTGTATGACAAAGAGAGACCCGGCAGCTTTTAAACACTAGAGATAATATTTGATAAGCAACAAATGACCGAACCTCCTCTTCACTTATCACACATCTGTCACCAAACATCCACACGAACATAAAATAAAACACAAAACAGTTATTTACAAATAATAAGTTTGATATAATTTATGAGTTATTAATTTCAAAACAACAATACAGAGGACCTATCGTATCTACAAACATTTCCGGGTCGTAGCATGAAGCTCGTAAATCTCTAACTAACGTGATCATTAGCCCCCCAAAATAGTGTTATTAAACGGTAAACACGACGTTGCACTTCATTTACCGTCATTATTCTCTAATAGCTACAACAAACCGTCATACCATTGCCCAGGAGCAACGACTGCAAGAAATAACAGTTTTCAAAAAGTGAAGCGTGACCATGTGATAGATTTTGCTGATCTCATGTCACTGTGAACATGGCAGAACTTCCTCTGTATTGGTGCTGATAACAATAACCAGTCCACCCACACAGCTGGTGATTCATACCTACACACACACATTACTAGAGTTGTAACGATAATCATATCTACTGTACAAGCCATCAACGCTTTAAAAGTATACAATATTTTTAATGTAATCCAGATAACGAGTTTATTACGCAGATGGCAAGTAAATTGTCAGGCTATCGTGTCGACGTGGGGGGCTTACCTTGTTCTTGTACATCTCTGCACCATAAATATCAACTAAAGAATACTGTACTGTGCCTTTGTACACTTGAACTAGTCCCCTACTGAGAGGTGAAGCTCATTAACGAATTAAGAATTAAAATAAGGAGTCACACGTTTCATCCACCTCAGACAAGAACATTTTATAAAACAGGAATATTTCCAATCTAGCCTTTAGCAATAAAACCCCTAAGAGTAAATGCCTCACACGTCTGAAGTATTAACACGAATATGATGAGTGAAATTTATAACAGAACGTGACGACCCACAGTACTGTAATCTGTTCTAATCCAATCATGACTAATAATGCAAATATCCAGAATTTTCACCTGGCTGTTAATAATAGTAATTTATACAATCATATATTTTATGTACTGTATAACACAACTGACATAAACATGACGCAGGTAAAATAGTAATATACTGTATACAGTACAGCACATCCCAGTTTGTTTAATTACTCTACAGTGAGTTATATAATTATTGAACATTTAATGATATAAATAAGTTGCATACCAGCAATTGTAACTGGGTACAGTATTCCACTTAGTAAATACTGATTAATAAAATACTTGAGTTGGTCACACCGTACAGATATTTACTAAATCTTTGTTGTTCCTCAGTGTGAAGAATAACTACCAGTATGAATATTAATAAGTGGTGGATATCTAACATTAAACAATAACTTCAAATACTTATGACAACTATTAACAACTGCTTGATATAATACATACAAAAATATCTTCTAGATCAACAAGGTTCTTTTGTGGCCATTCAATCAATAACTGCAATGATAAATGAAACTAAAATCGGATACTGTGATAGTAAAAATTAAGCTACAGTATTTTCAATCCACATAAGCCTATTGTGAAGAACTTTTTATCAAAAGCTTTATGATATATTTTTATTTAAACGAGAATAAACTTACAAGTATTGTATAAGGAAAATGCCACACCCGTAGCTATTTTACATGTCATAAAAAGTTTGGAAGTTTGAAATATTATACATCATACTCAACGGCAGCTTTAGATCATACTCAACGGCAGCTTTAGATCATACTCAACGGCAGCTTTAGATCATACTCAACGGCAGCTTTACATCATACTCAACGGCAGCTTTAGATCATACTCAACGGCAGCTTTGTATCTACATTTCATAATACTAAACCATAATTACATAAATAAAATAACAATATTTTCCCATGTCTTCATTTTCTGCATTGCGTAAAGTTGTAAAATTAAATTCCCTTCAATTTACCCAACGATGAAAAGCACAAAACATGCCAAGTCAATTTTAATACACTATTCATGAAGCAAGTTTAATCCTCTCCTTGTCTCTCTCTGTTTGTGGTGGTTATAGACCTAACTAATGTTATAGAATCAGATGAAACACTATAAATATCTCCCACCAATAAACAAAACTATATTTTCACAGAACCTATTCCATCTGTTACTGCTTACTGTGTGGTGAAGAGGAGTCCCACAGAAATGGTAACTCCCTACAGAGAGAACAGAAATAGCACACCCCTGACCAAGCATTTCTTTTGGTATACAGTACAGGCTGGCAGTGTAACCAGCATTACATTTGATCACCGTCGCTTTCCCCAACTGTAGTTATGTACGCCTGAAGTAAACCAGGAAGTCCATACTGTATCCACTTGGCCACTGTACCCCACTGTGTATGATGCCTGCTGCTGTACTGTACTAATGGGATGATAATAGAAGGACTGTACAGTATTAATGGGAGGATAATAAGATGAATCAAATAACTGCATAAAACATTATCAACTTGGTTTAAATAAAAACTTCAACTTGATATTAATTTAGAGTATTGGTTCACCATTATTGGATATTCCCTACCAGTATTGTACAGTATATTAACTAAAAAACAACTGGACTCATTATCAAAATTCATATCATATTAAGAGTACATTCCATACAACTTCTCAATGCTGGGAGGGAAGGGGAGGTATTTTTGCTTTTGCATATCTAATACAGTAGCTAACTGTTATAATTTCTTACAGCACTATCTAAATAATGTCATTCTAAATACTGTACTACAGCACTCAAGTTCACCTGCACAAGTTTATTATATAATTCTAACAATGATACTACAGATATATCTAAACACTTCACTCACTTACATGAAGCCATTTCAAGATGTGAGTTGTCATTCCCATTATTCTACAGTATAATGTGAATTGACTCATTTATCGTGATAAGTATGATGTGGCCTAAAGGCATATGGCACAAGTGAATTTACAAAAGCCATCAATAGAGTATACAGGTATGTCTGATTTTAGCTGGTAAGAACTACTGACAGCAGTACAGTACTGCAAACTGTGGTCTGTTCCTGCTAAAATCATACAGTGTTCTGTAAAGGTCTGTGGTCACTTTCTGGGGGCACAAATTACTGTACAGTATATATAAATAGTTTAACATAGTGAGAGGTGTGTTTGGTATATACCGTACTTTATTGTCATACTGTACCATATAATTATTTAATAAATGCACAAATAAACATGATGTTGAGTCAAACAGTCTAATTATTATCACAGCTTATGACCACCAAGACCTGAATGATAATCTGTATTGTTATAGAAGTTACTACACTACAGTATCTATATTTCCTTTGCAATAATTATATGCTATGTATTCAGTGTGTCATGTGCTTATCCAATTTACTGTCAAATCCTACAAGTCATGAAAGAATAATTACTGTACAACCATTACTTAACCCTAGGAGAAGCGACTCCCCTCAGGAGTTGAAGCTTACCCAGCCTTTCCTGTATTACTGAAGGTTGACACTACAGATGTTTACTGTATCAAGAACCTATGATGAACAATTCTGAGAACACAGTACACTATATAGGTAGTGACTCCAATAGTGACAACACAATCAGAAATATGAATATTTATAAGGAATAGTCAAAAAAATTTCATTCTAACCAGCACACCGTCTATACATACCGGCACACCCTCTGTACATACCGGTATATGTTGTATGCAAGAGCGATAAAGGCCTCTATGGTACTTTGCGAGTTATAAGACAGCGTATGTGTCTTTCTTTTTAAATATTCAGTTATATAACATATATTTCCCTAATCTGTATACTGTCCATGCCTATACTTCTGAACGAACACATTTTGACAATATTGGAATTATGAAACAGGCACCGGTAATATTTCTTATAAGAACAGAGCCGTTAATGTCGGAGAAAATATTCAACCTTGACAACATCTACGTCAATAACAAGTAAAACAAGTCACCTGGCCAGCTTGTATAACAGGTAAAGGTGTAGTTTAAGCTCATAACCTTAATGATGATGTAGTTTCTTTGGGATTTAACCAAAAAAAAATTCTATTGCAGAGAATCCAAAACCAGCGGGAAATAAGGAAATAAAATTTTAAATCGCCTCGGACACAGATATGTAGCTCATGGCCTCGACATCTTTGGTACTTGAGTGACTACAATAACATATATACTGTACTGTATTGTGTGATCTTAGCAAGAGGGAACCACAGGGTGACATATAATTAAGTTTAACCATACTGTATTCAGTGTTAGTTTCTGCTAAAATTAAACATTGTTCAGTAGCAGTTTTTGTAAATTTGCCAAAGAACCAAAGGCACAAATACCAATGCTTACTCACCACATCCCTTGCAAGTATAAAATAATTTTTGTAAATGTTTTCCTACGGTTGTGATTCTATACATTTAAACAAATGTTACAGAAAAAGTCCAAAAGAAAATTAACAGGGATTAAACCCATGAGCCCAAACTACCCGTTTATGTCGAGTTATGATAGCGTGGAAATGCAACTTACCTGGAGGAGCCGTGCGAATAACGCAAGGATTTCCGTTGCGTGTGCAATGGTTGATCCATGCCACGACATCACGCTGCGTGTATCCTGCAACGCGCTGACCCTGTACCTCCAGCAGGATCGCTCCGGGAGCCAGGGATGGCCCACCTTTCTGGTAACGAACACCTTGGCTGATCTCACCAAGGTAGGGAAATTCTCCATTGTCAGAGCCTCCCAGTACTGTAATACCCCCTTCACTACCCACACTCACTACAGCCTCCACCACCTGGCCTGACCAGTGATCTGAGCCAGCTACCACCACCCCCGCATCACCATCTTCACAAGCTCCTCTCTCCCCAGCGGTGTTGGTGGTGTCTAGACGTGTAGGCCGCGCGCCACTGGGCTGGCCTGAGCTAGTCTTGAGCATAGTGGTGCTGCCTTAGCACACACACCACACATCAGCACCAGACCGACACAGATCACGTCATGTCAACACTGAACCGCACTCCTTGAGAATTCACTCGCGACCTCCTTGGCTCAACTTGTCAAAAACAGAGCCATGCCTGACGAACCTAAGCCGCAACCACTCACAATCACTCGCTGATTCTCCCATTGTCATCACTACACTTCTCTAGTTGTATCAAATACACTACATAACACTCTCACTTACTTCATCTAAAGCATACACTTAAGAGTTTCCTGTTATCTTAATACAATGGTGGGTTACCAGCAGTATTTCCTCGCACACTACCAATGTTTTCAAACTTTACTTCCAGAGTTCACCTGTGTGACGCATGCGCTCAGACGCGCTCTTTAACACTGCTGCCAACCGGTCACACCTGAGGTTTACCTACTACAAATTCACTTCCCTCTCAAGAATCAAATCCACTCAAAATCTATATATTGTATATTAATATCTTATTATAACGTATAGGCTGTCATTAAAAACATATTTTACTTAAAATAAAGAGTTGGAGTCTGGAATTTGATAAGTAGGTCGGTTGTGTTGGCTAACTTGACTCGCACACGACTGAGAGGTCGACAGCCGCCTGGTGGGCCGCGGGGTGGGACACTTACTACACCTCCTGACGATGAAAATTGCTCACACCCACCCGCCTCCTGTCAGGAAACAACGCAGGATATCCGGCATCATCACAGAGTGGGGCTGGTCAAGTATGAGGAACCATTCATGTGATAAATAAGGTTCTTCGTACCACTACCCACCGACACGCCCACTTTCTAAACTCAGTGACCCCGCCCTTGACTTGGTACCAACACATTGAAAGCTCCTACTTGTGTAAGCTGTTTCCGGCCGGGCATCTGGGTGCTGCTTCTCTCTCGGGAAGGTTAAGACGAATTCCAGTAAGTAGCGTGAAGCCCTGAGGTCGAGGAGCGGCTAGGCGTCTTGGTAAACTTAACAGTACAGGGGTCCACACAAATCTCTCTGGAATTTACACATCAACATTACATATAAGCCGTGAACTCGTTACTAATGTGAGTGTGTACAGTTATTTGTTTGTGTGTAACCTCACACCTGTCCCTACCACTCCCTGCGTAAATGCTGTAAACGTAAAAATAAACGGTAAACAGAGTCTCTATCATCATTGTAGTTACTTTGCTGTTCTTCGTCGTAGTTATTTATATCAAAATACTTCAGTTTGAGTGACTTCATTTACGCGTTCAACTGGCTGAATTCTTAACATGTTTGAGTGAAAATAACAATTGTCTGAGGTATTACCAGTAAAGTATGATCCAACCTTCTATACTAGAAGCTGTTACAGTATTTTAATATATTGGTATAACTCCCACTTGTTTTGGACGGAGAAGCCATAATAGATGTAGATACTGAAACCTTATTAACTACAGCCAGTACTACACTAGATGATTATTAGGTTATGAGTGATGTCTAAATAAAATTACACAAAGAAGCACCCGACACCACCAGGGAAGAGGATAAGAAGGATGGATAACAGCACCAGCGAATATATCTGACTTATGATGAATTTAATAAATTTAATCCAATTACACGGATAAAAGAAAACTCCTTCAGTTAACATACAGAAGGTAATTACATGTGGTAGTCGAGAATCTATAGTTTAATACCAAGGACAATTATTGTACACAGATGGGAAAGTTTATTACATACTATTAAAAAGATTAGAGGCGCGTGTGTGTGTGTATCTGAGACTGGCTGGGCTATGACCCGTGTCTGGTCAGTGGAGTAAGTGATGGTTAGGTATTTGACGAGAAGAACTTACGAGATACTGATAATAAGCTAAGCGTGCAACGAGTCGAGCTTGGCGTATATACAACAAATCAAGCTTGGCATATACAACAAAAGAATCAAATTTGACGTAAAAATAAATTCAAGCTTAGTCTCTTTCTTCCATCCGAATTACATTGTGTACACGAGACGACACACTATTGTAGCACCAACAATTACAAGACCAACTGACACACAATGACTGAAATGAACCAAACAATAACTGTGGATTTTAAAGCGAATGGAAAGAAATGGAAGAAAATGGTGACGTAGACGAAAAGATTGTGAACTTGACCAATAGACAAGACGTTATGTTTACTCACGCCGGAGTCTTCATGTTAGATTAGATAGAGATAGATAGCTTTCATTCAGTAAACACGTTGAATAAATCTACAATTGCTTCAGCATGTATATAGACAACACAAGTTTACAGTGTTATATTACGGAGGAAAAAAGAGCAAAATAATATCTGGGGTTTAAAAGAAGCTATTGGAGGTGTTAATAGAGTATGTGTGTCTTCAACGTAAAAAAAAAACAATAAATTAAACACGGTATAGCGGTGAAGCGTAAGGGAAGAGGAGATGTATTAAGAGAAGCAGAAACAAGACGATAAAGCTGAGGCAAGAGATACACTCCAACATATATGTAAACAAACATTCTTCTCACACAGATGTAAACAAAACTAACAAATATCTGAAAAAATAAACAATAATAGCTACAGTTAAAGTCATTCACAGACTAACACACACACACACACACACACCAGGACAACAGCTGGTCGACAGGTAACAGTAAACCTCAAGCTGTGGTGGCCAGCGACCCTCGTCACCTACCTGCTCGTACAATACAGGTGACTTCCGGGGTAGTGATCCTCCCACCACCTGCCCTGCCCTGTTACCACCAGCACTGCCAACACCACCTGCCCTGCCAACACCAGCCCTCCCACTACCACCACCTACCCAGCCCTGCCTACCACTACCACCACCTACCCAGACCTCCTACTACCACCACCTGCCACCTACCCAGCCCTGCCTACCACTACCACCACCTACCCAGACCTCCTACTACCACCACCTGCCCAGCCCTCCCACCACCACCTTGAGTACGACGTCTTAACTGTGTACAATGATTTTCTTCCTTGAATACGATGGCACTGTACAGGGTGGGTTATCGTACTCAAGGGGTGACTATACTAGTACAGAATACAGCCAGGAGACATTAGTACTATTATAAGAGGTAAAGGACTTTTGACTCATTGAGGAAGGGAAGGGGAAGTAGGGGGATAGGGGAGAGGGAGAGGGATGGGGATGTGGAAGGGGGAAGTTGTGTGTGTGTGTGTGTGTGTGTGTGTGTGTGTGATTTGTACTTCATAGGTTTCTGTGAGAAGAGGCTACCAGATGCGTCCCTGTGTGCGTGTGGGTGTGTGTATTGTAGTGTTTGTTAGTGTGACGTCATCCACCAATGCAACATCGTATCACTAGGAAACGATGACGTCATACCTCAACGAAGTGACGTCACCCACCAGGAAAATATGGTGTCATCCACTGAGATAGTGACGTCAATCCTTCAAAGATAGGTGACGTCAACAGTCATGAAGTCGTGAGTACTGAGTTGTGACGTCACCCCGTTCAGACGTGAAGGCCAAGGACGGATTCGAGAGAGAGAGAGAGAGAGAGAGAGAGAGAGAGAGAGAGAGAGAGAGAGAGCAATACCCATACTAGGCTTTCTGTGTGTATTAAAGAGAAAATTTAACTAATTAATAAACTAAACTCGGCCATAAGTGGGTCCCAAGAGATAAGAAAAGACGACGGCTGTTAGTTCTCCCTTACGCCATGATAGTGTTGTTGTTGTTACAGGAAGATAGACAGTTAATTGAGTCATCATCTATAATTGGGGGAAATATTTATATGAACGAAGAGAAGAGAGTTGCCATAGTGACGTAATGTGAGGGAGGAGAGGCTGCCCCCCCAAAATCCTTCCTCCTCCACTACCCTCGTCTTCTCCCTCACCCCTCATCTCCCTCACCCCTAGTCTCCTCCCTCACCCCTCGTCTCCACCCCACCAACAGTGACTTCTAACTCTCCTAACTTTTAATTGTTGATGCACCTGTGTAATTACCAACCTTGTTACTCGCTTAAAAAAAAAATAGTTGTTGAAGCGTAGTAAAATATTATAACGTCAACAGTCCTCTTCACCCCACCATCCCCCTACACCCCCCCACACCCTCCCACAGAGCACAATAACCCCCCAACGAGCGTTTCATCTAAACAACATCACGTCCAATACAGTTTGTTGACATAAAAGAGACGAATAGTCGCATTATTTGTTATTTACCGGACGTAATAGCGTAATAACAAGTGAAGAGACGCATATGGCATTTTTTTCCTTTCATACTTCACAATTTACATAAACCATTACAGGGAGAGAGAGAGAGAATGTTTAATACAGTCACTAAGCCTTTGAAATGATGCCATGAATTATTATTATTATTATACAGTGGGTTATAATGATAGTCTCACCTGGAGATTAGACACCCAATTTATTTCACTTTAAAGATTGACCATCCTTACGCTATCTAGGGCTTTATTTAAGTTAGCTTGGGTTTGGTGATGTTAGATTAGGTTGGGTTAGGTTAAGCTTGGTTAGAGTAGGTTAGGTTATAGTAGGTTAAGTTAGATTCTATTGTGTTAGATTAGGTTGCTTGTGGGTCATCTCTGTTGCTTTTGAGGGTATTTTATGTTGCTTCTGTGCCATTTCTGTCTATCTAATAAATGGCCCCTCTCCCTCTCTTTCTCTCTCTCAAAATACAAATGCACTTAAAAATATGCAGATGAGCCTTTTTTTCTGTGGGAGGAAAGAAAGACAGGGCAGTGTGGTAACCTAACCTAAAGGCGTGAACTCCCCGAACCTTCACCCAAAGACTCCCTTTACTTTCCATATACTGTATATATATATAAATTTATTCACCAACAGACAACAATAAATAAACATATACAAAAAAGATAATAAGGATGCGTGCTGACAAGGTTAAATAGGACATTTAAACAGCAGCACATTAATTTCCGGATGCGTATCTTGTAATTGATGGCTGAGTTATACAATGTGATAAATTCCCTCAGAGTTAGACGAAGTAATCATACATCAGGCTGACGTACTATTGGTTGGGTGTTAACCAATCATCGCAGACCATATGTACATGTACGTTTGACTCGTCACGAATTAAAAAAAAAAAACATCTATACGGTATATGATATAATAAATACTTCACAGTGTACTTATAAAAATTAGAGGTATATTATTCAATTATAATAAAAAATTATGCTTATTACTATAAAAGAGCATCTTTGTTTTCTATAAACTTGAATGACATTTGTTTACATGGCAAGCTATTTATTTCCGAGTTACAATATAGAATATTTGCAAAGAAATAACTAAATATTTGACAACATATAATGAAAATATATTAAGTTATACATAAAAAAGAACTAATTTATGTACTTTGTAACAAAATTTAATATATGTATACCTTAAACATCAAAATAAGCAGTAGATAGACTGTGTACGTGAGTCGTATGTAAGAACCAATTGTCAGACGTCACAACAACAGACAGGAAGATGATGAAGAGACAACATTCCGTGTGCTCATTTATAGCATACATACAACTATGCTTTATTATATCATTTTCAAGTGGAATGACAGATCGAGACAGAATAAAGTTAAGGTAAAACGGTATATATGACAGGGAGGGGCCATATCAACCTGAGTTAGTGTGATTACTGTCGTCCAATACTGTAAGTCATGAACTGTCATAATTGGTTTAGTCTTGTAACGCTGTCATGACGCACTAACCCTAGATAATATTTGGGGATAAAATTGTACCTTTCTTGAACCAATTGAGTACAGTATTAAATTCCCTCCTTGATTTTTTTTTTTTTTTTTTTACAAATTTCTATACAATTTGATAGTATTTTTTTATAGAAGTTCACATAACATTCCTACCCCAAATCTATTATCATATTCGAAAAAGACGTCTAATTTTAAGATAATTTTCTTTTATTACATTACCGCTGTGAACGTATAATAACGGAAATAGCACATGCCAAATCTTTCTCTATTTTATTCCATTAATCATCCCTTCATAAATCGTCATGCGTTCCTGTACACGTTACTTAAAAACACCGTGAGAGTAAAGTCGTGTTAGGTCATGTTAGGTTAGGCCATGTTATGTTAGGTCATGTTAGGTTAGGCCATGTTATGTTAGGTCATGTTAGGTTAGGCCATGTTATGTTAGGCCATGTTAGGTTAGGCCATGTTAGGTTAGGTTTATATGCTTTTCTAGTGTTTTTCGGTGAGTTTTGTATTCACTTAGCTGAGATTTTTTTCGGAAAACGCTTGTTTCTCTCCCCCACCCAAAACCCCGGCTCCCAACAGGATCCCCTTTCTTATCCTGAGAAAACAGCAAATCAAGTGTAGGAATTGCTTATTTTTCTTCCTACAAATTATGTTCACACTCCCTTTGCATCCTCTGCTTTTGCTCTGTGCTGGCTGAAAATGTGACCACAGTGCTGTACAGTAATGTATCTGGAATGGGTCATGTCTCAAGCATTTCAGAAACTGTAGTCATGAGTGCACTGTACTGTATCCATTATGTGATATATTCATCAGTGAAAATTATGTAAATGCTGTACTTGTATCTCAGAAATTTTACCTTTTTTCAGGGAAGAAGTTCGTGGGATGTTTTACCATGCCTATGGGGGCTACATGAAGTATGCTTATCCCTACGATGAGTTACGGCCTCTATCATGTGATGGTCATGACACCTGGGGCAGGTGAGAGCATATTACTACTTATGTCTAGTAAAAGTTCTACACTAGAAAGCAACAAATTAAGTAGAGGAAAGGATAAAGAAGCTGGTGTTATGGGCGGCTGTTTGAATTACAATATGATGGTGGCTGGTCCTAAAAATAGTGAAGGGTGACTTGTGTTCTGTATCACCTTGACACAAGCACCTGGGACTAAACCATTAATTAGTACTGTCTCCCAGCTGCAGCACGGTCACCTCTACTGTGATGACAAAATCTATTGTCTCTTTTAATTTGGATATGATTTCCAGCATTGACATTAATGATCTATTGAGTCTTCCCAAGTACTGTAGTGTAGAGAGCAGTGCAGTAGTCCCTCATGTTGATCCTGCAGTTTCTGGAGTCTTATAAGAAATGAATTTTTGACAAAGGAAGACAAAAATGTCCATAAAAAGTAAATAAAGAATTTGATCAAATTTTAAGAAGCTAATGTTGACATGTTTATGTATACAGTATTTGTTATATTTCTGAGAGTGCAGTGTATATAATAGTTGTACATAAATACCTACATTAATGTTGTGTTCTGACCTTCCCCTAGTTACTCCTTGACGCTGGTCGACGCCCTAGACACTCTCGCTATAATGGGAAACAAAACTGAATTCCAGCGAGTGGTGAAGCTGATCACAGACAGGGTGAAATTTGATGTTGATATAAATGTTTCTGTATTTGAAACAAACATAAGAATACTCGGTGGACTTTTAAGTGGACATCTCATGAGTAAAAAGTAAGTACAGTAGATGATGAATGTGTTTATAGTCTGGTGTCTGCCCAAGGCTAACCTCTCTAATTAGTGTACGGTATCAAAAAAGAGTTCTTGTCACTCTTTTTTTTTTATACCACCTAACAGATAAACCAAGTTAGAAGGTTTTATTTAGCATCTGTTGGCTTTTTGCTTATTTTTGGTAGAATTATATACTGTTGTTGTATACCTGTACTGTCTAGGTACCTTGAAAATTGTATGCCTTCACAGTCTATGCACACACTATACCTGCATTGTCTATATACTGTACATGTTGAACTGTATACTGTACCTGTATTGTCTATATACTAAACCATTTACAAACTTGTATGATGATTTTACTGAATGGTTCCTTAATAATTAGGTGGACTTTGTGGTCTGAAGACTTACAGTGATATAAAGAATAAATAATTATGACTTACAATTCAGAATGGGCATTGTTGTGGAGGATGGGTGGCCTTGTGCTGGACCACTTCTGAGGATGTCAAAGGATGTAGCTGACAGACTCCTGCCAGCATTTGATACACCGACAGGTCAGACAAGTTCTTCTTGGATGTATGTGTGTCTTAACCTCTGTGGACAGAATGAATAAGAAGGTTTGGGAATGAAAATGAGATAAAACGAGTGATTAATTCAATAATAGATTATGGAAGAGAGAGGGAGACATGAAGGTCAAGAAGGAAGTGGAAGAATAGGATAAACTCACTACTTACATACAACTCCTTCACAAGTCTTTTCAGTTGATCTGGTTGGCACGTTTATGAATTAATGTCTTTATTTCGAGGTTCAGTACTGTACAGTGAAGTGTTGTATTACTGTTAACAGGAATGCCATATGGTACGGTGAACTTCAAAGACGGTGTGCCAGAAGGGGAGACGCCAGTAACCTGTACGGCTGGTGTGGGCACTTATATTATAGAGTTTGGTACACTGTCCAGGCTCACTGGTGATCCAGTCTATGAAGAGGTAATCCACTTTGTTGAAAGGAAATGTATTTACAATTTAGCCAAAAGAGAAAGAAAATGTAATGCAATGTATTTTATGACAATCATAATGTATTTATTTTGTAAATCCATATATTTGTACAGTAAATAACACTACACTACCTGGTAAGTTAGTATTCATAGTTAAAGACTGTAAGGAGATGCTGTATTAGCTCATCTTGACATTCTACTATACTGTACAGTATAATAATACCTGTAGTCTATGCAAGGTTAGCCTGGAAATTAGCACCCAGAGTTGCCTCAATAATTGAATGTTTTGACTTTTAGGTGGCCATGCGTGCTTTGCATGCTATTTGGGATCATCGTTCTTCAATCAACCTCGTAGGTAACCATATTGATGTGTTAACAGGAAGATGGGCTGCTCAGGATTCTGGGATAGGTAGGTTGTTGAAGTACAGTATATGATGTTCTGCAGTTTTATTACCACTTGTTCAGAAAATTCAGATAAAGGAATGACAATTGAATCTAGAGATTTTGTTTATTACCTGATGGAGCTGAATATTGTACTGTACTGTACACTAAACCTCACACTATCAGACTACTTAGGAGGAAGGCCAATCAAAATTGTAAATATTCCAAAAGTGGAGAGTGCAGTACAGTACCTTTACCCCATTCCAAGAACCTGTATTCTTTAAGATTGGCTCTTATCATTTACTTTGTCTGATGATGTCAGTTCAATAATATCTTCACCTTACAGTATATTGGTCAACAGTCTTTGATCATAAGTTATAGGTTAAGTGTGAGGTGGTTATGGTTAATATCTCCAACATGTCAGTAAACGGAATCAAACCCACTCAATTGGGTTCCACTCCTTGACCTCAGGGGGCACAGTGTCTTCAGTGGCATCCCAGCACAGTTGTAAGTCTTCAAGAAGTAAACTGTGTTATAGGATTGACTGGTGTTGGGAAGAGTGGAGGGTAGTTCCTTACTTCTGTTGTTTTATGAGAGCTACTTCCCTTGTGGCATGCATAGTTCCATTAATATTTACAGGTTATTTTTGCCACCTTCCTCCTTACATGTACAGTAATGCCTTCAGGGTATGAGAGTTGACTAAATCAGCCATAAGGTTATAAAGGAGAGAGTTCCTATATTGTAACTGAGCCTTCATCAAATGCCTCAGTTACTCTCCCTCCACTCACATCGGGCAACACTAAGGTGAAATATTAACTGTAAATAGACAAATATTAAACAGAAATATTCCAGTACAGTTTATGTCTTTTATTTTACAGGCGCAGGCATTGATTCCTATTTTGAGTATCTCGTTAAAGGAGCAGCTCTGCTACAGAGGCCAGAATTAATGGCTATCTTCAATGAAGCCAGACCAGCGATTGATAAATATCTCCGCCATGAAGACTGGTACTTGTGGGCCACAATGACCAAGGGATATGTAACTATGGCAGTGTTTCAGTCCCTTGAAGCCTATTGGCCAGGGGTCCTGACTCTCATGGGTATGTTTGTGTCCACTCAAATTGATGTTTACATTAATACTTATGTTGCTGATACAGTCTCTCTCTTTCTTACTAACATATTTCCTATTATCAAGAGAGTTTGATGGGGTGGATTTGTTTTCCATGAACTGGTATTTTTGGTTAAGTTCATTAACTACATTACAGATGAAGACTTCCATGCCTATACAACCAGCTTTTATGTTTAATGTGGGACGGATTTTAGCTACTTTGTATCCATAAAAAGTTACAATTATTAAAAATATGATAATTCAAAAGCATTGATGAAAGGATTATGAATTGCATTATGAGAGACATTTGTTATGGTGTTGAGTTAATGATAAAGTATTATTTATGTTAGGTCTTGAAACTTTCCTAATTATTTAAACTTCTTTTTAAATAACTTTTAGAAAACTAAGTTACCTAATTTTATAATAAACTTGCAGGTGATATTAACTCAGCACAGAGAATTGTGTTTAATTATCATCAGGTGTGGAAGCAGTTTGGATTTACACCTGAGTTCTACAGTATCCCACAGGTGAGAAATTCATTAGATTTTCTGTATTTTCATTATAAATAAATTAATATGAGAATTTAGGATATTAATGATAATGAAAAACAAACATATCCCATGTCCTTTTCCCTGTCTCCCTCTAGTGCCATTAAACATCTTAATCTTTGATCTAATACCCATTCCTTATTCTGTGCAAGAGACAAGGTGAGGAGTGAAGGGTTGTTGGTAGGGCAGGAGGCTGATAATGAGGGGTGGTGGGCAGCCCCCATCACTCCCAGAATCAGCCTATATAATGTGCAGTATTTCAGCACAAAAAGTTACTAAAAGTTTCAACATACTGTAAGGTTTAGATTTCACACATCAATGACGTATGCAGAGGTTAGACTCGACTGGCGTACCCCGTCTCAGTGTGTTGGGATGGAAGAGGGGCATGTAACTAGCACATATGAGATTGCAGACCTTTCTGCTTAATTCAGTGATATCCTCCCATCTTAAATTTTACACAAAATTATAATTGTGGAGAATCATAAATTCACAAGTAAAAAATAGTAAGATGGCTGCTATGTAGAATCACTTAGTAGATACTGTACTGTACTTATCAACCTGATACCCAACAATTTTCATTTTGTCTGAATTTGACCTACAGGCTGAAGCTCCAGTTAACCGTCAAGGCTACCCACTGCGGCCAGAGCTGGTAGAGTCTCTGATGTATCTGTACCAAGCTACCAAGGATGACAGAATTTTGGAGATGGGTGCTGATATTCTGGCCAGCATACAGCACACAGCTAAGACAGACTGTGGTTATGCTAGTGTAAGGATGTGTTTTTATATTACTGTACTGTACTTGAACTTAATAAATGTATGGGTTAGGTGGCAACAACAGTTTTTTTTAAGACAGTTCACTGAAATACAACAAAATACACATAATTTTAGCCTGTTTTCTGATTCATAGTTTCTTCCTCATACATACAGTCAAGTCTTTTCCTCTAGGATGCAATTTGGCTGGACATGATACAACTCTGCTGAAGGTTGTACCACTGATAATATTAACACATTGTTGACTGCACAAGATCTTTGCATACAAGGAGGGAAACCCGACCTCTTCTCTTGTCAGAAATAAACCTGTGGCCGTTAGCTCGTGAGGTGAACTAACTGAGATGTGGAGCTCGTGACTTATCTTACATCTTGTATAAAAACGTTTTACTTTTTCAGGTAAAAAACGTAAATGATCACACCATAGAGAACAGGATGGAAAGTTTCTTCCTGGCAGAGACCACCAAGTACCTGTTCCTGCTGTTTGACTCGGAGAACTGGATGCATAACAACGGGGGGACGGGGAAAATCCACAAAGTTGGCAGCAGGGAGTGTATCATTGAAGCTGGTGGATATGTGTACAACTCAGGTAAAGTTTGTTGAGTTTATATCACAATGTAGATCAGTATATACCTACACACAGTGGATTGTATACTATAACACTGTCTGCTTATCTTTTGATGTGTTCAGATAATGGATTCTGGTCGAGGATGTTGAATATTAAAAATAAAATAAGCCGTAGAAAGGTGTTTGCCGAGTGTTTTTCTTGAAGATATTGTGATGCAAGAGAGTATATATTCAAGTTCTCAGGGAGGGATAATGTGGCTTTGATCTTCCTCTTATGGGTTTACAGGTGTTGGTTAAGTGGACCCTGTTCCTGTTTCACGTTGATGTCATAATTAGGTGTCGTCTTACCTTGGCAATACTACAGGTACACTTTATGTCTGTAATAATAAGATAAAAATTGCTTGAACTAATTTATGTATTACTAACCATTTGCAGAAGCTCATCCTGTTGACCCGGGAGCCTTAGCGTGCTGCCATACAAAAGAGGATGATTGGTCTCTGTCCGTTAGTGACCAGGTAGCCCTTATACTGGATCCTACAGCACCCTGGCTGGAACACAAAGGAAACAAAATGAATAAAGAAGAACCTGCAAAAATTGTAGAAGAGTGTGAGGAGACCCAGAATAAACCCCCAGCACAAGATGAACTCGATAAAGAAGCAGTGTGGAAGGAGGATTCTAGTGAGGATATTATTAATACAGTCAAGGAAAATGAAAATGTTTTAACAATTACTCAACCTCTTAATGATGTTATTAGAGTCAAAGATATCCAACAGGTTGTGGTATCTGAACCTGATAATGTTGAGAAAGTAAATGTAGGTTCAGAAAGCATTGAGACCAGAACAGGGCATGATCTAACTCCCAGCAAAATGTTAGACTATTCAGATGATACACTCCAAGAAAACAAGGAAGTAAATGCAGAAAGTTCTTTAGATAGTATATTTGAATCTGAGGGTAATGAGAGAGATGATGAGGGATCTGAAGCAAGTTTAAGTCTAGGTGGTGGGCAAAGTGATATAAAACAAACTGATACGACCCAGAGAGAAATAATAATTGAAAGCGATGGAAGCCCAAGAGTAGTGAAGAAGGATGGTGGGCCAAGGTTTTCATCTCTGAGTGAGACTGCTGAAAGGGGACTAGGTGGTAACACATCTGGTATGGAAGCAGCCAGTATCACGCCCAGTGTATCCAGCTCTAAATACAGCACAAGTTCGGGTTCACCTCGCATGATTATTGAACCCAAGGACACCAAGACTACTAAACCCGTAAAGAAAGAATTTGTGCTCTCAGATCTCAAGGAGAGATTAATTATTGATCTTGAAAATTATAAGAATTTTACGTTATCATCCAGTTATTTGCTTCTCTCGTGCCCACATCCACCCTTTACTCACATGTTAAACTTTAAAGGTCAGGTGTTTAATCCATAATACTATTCTTGTACTTATAAATCTTACATTTATTATATCAGAATTTATTAGCATGTTTGTATACATGAGGATGTGGCAGATGTAAAGCTTAATTGTGATATAATTTATTTTCTTCCTCATGGCTGATTTAATCTTGGTTTAATACTGAAATACTGTATCTGCAGTAAATTGAAGTTGGTCACATTTATCATTGAGAATTAAAATGGTAAAGGTAAATAAGTGTCCTACAGCACAATATGTTGGTTCAGCAGGTGATGGGTACGTTACTCCATAATGTCTCTCTCTGCTGAACCACCAAGTGATAGGGCTATTCATCAGAGCAACTCGATGGTATTTACAGTATATATATCTCACACTACTAAAACACCTAGTGATTGGGCTTTGATCAGAGCTTCAATCAAGACTGCTGCCTCCTGTAGCTCAACCTTGCCAACAGAGGATCCATAGCAGTGTTCACATCTCAGGTTTTCCCAAGAAAGGGTGTCTTGGTTTCAACTGTAGTTCTAGTACAGGACACTCATTTGCTTTCGGGTCCAATAATTCAATGTTTTCTTGTCCTAAAGCCAGTTTTAATGGTCCTTATCTGAGCTATAATACTACTGTAATTTGAAAGGCTTTTACCACCAATTAAACATGACAAATTTCAATTTATCCTGTAAACTGTAAAGCTATATATACTCTATGCCCTGTTATACATTTTATTTCTCTAATATTATTTTTGTGTACTAGTCGAGTCATTAGACCATCACCCATTTATACATTAAAATTTAATTCACTAAATTAAGCCATTATGTACAATGTAATAGAATCTTAATTAATAAGATTGTAAAATGTGTTTTGTTAATTTTTCAATTTAAAAACCACTTTGAGTACAGTACTAAGTTTCTAGTCAAGAGGTACAAGATACAATTGTCTTTTCAGCTCAACTAGTTTTGCCCATCTCTTATTACTTTTATCAGTTGGTCTTTCAGTAACTTAAAGCCGACATGAAAAGACCTTGTCCCAATGGTAAAAAATATTTCCCTGTTCAGATACTGTATACTGTACAGTATAGATCTTTTGCTACAGACAACTTGTACAAACTCTTAAACATGCAGTAATGTGCTGCCTTGGGTGGCTTCTGTATATGTTCTTCCTCCATTCATCTTAAGCAAAGGGACCAGGAAGCTGTATGAGATTTATGAGATATTATCTTATCTTTCATTCTTAGAGTGTTGCTAAGATAGTTATTTTTATGTTCCTAATACTGAAAAGATAGTTCTTGGTTTATTAGTACAGTACAGTACAGCACAGTACAGTAGTGCACCTCAAGGGGACAGAGATGTACTGTACTTGGGGTCCTCATTGTTTTTGGTGCTTTTGTTCTTTTGTTATACATGGCACAAATGTTTATGAGAGGGTGATGCATCCTCACTTACATATTTGTGTTGTTTAGTTATTATTTTTGTTTCTCTTAAAGAGAGTAGGTTATTAATAAGACATCAGGTGTCTTACAACATTCTGTGATTAATAGTTGCACACCTCACATTAAGAATTATATCACTTTATCCTTATACATTACTGTAGTTTTATAGAGACTTATTGGAAAGAATTTGTAGACGTGTGTTTCTCATGTACGGCACTGTGTAGATTGATACAGTCTCACTCGTACACTGATGTTCATAATGATTAGACCAGCTATGAGAGGACAGTGAATTATTCCTTCCACAGAGGTCAGCACTGGCCAATTTTTTATAAATCATTTTGTAAAAAAATATGAAAATGTGAGTTCACGCTAAGAAGAATTGTCTGGTATTTTATTTTATGGTATAATTTGAAGAAATGGTTATATTTTACTTATAATTTTTGAACTTGACATTATGAAAAATCCTGTAAAACATCAAACACTGTACAGTATAATAAATATGATTTTCTACTATTTGTGTTTTTTTTTAAAGTACTGTATATATATTACCTATATGCTGATAACCACAGCATATACAATGTACTGTATATTATACATGGATCATGCGCACCTACTGTACAGTGATATATATATATATATATATATATATATATATATATATATCATGAGTATTTCTTACTGCAGTATACTGTGGAAGGTGTAAACAAAACTTTACTACACGGAGTAAGTTACCTTATTGAAAGTTGCCGCCATGGACGGTTGGACACGTCTCTTACACACTGTTGGTAAGTACTGCTGTACGGGCTCCAGGATGTATCTATTAATTTATTTACCGAGTCACAAGGTTTACAAAAAATAAGAAAAGTTAAAAGATTTTCCCAGATTATGAAATAAGACAGACTGATCATAAAAACGGTTCATGATGTAGCCTAGTGAAGCGGGGAAATGAGAGTGAAGAGTGCTGTCTGTTAGAGCTGTACTCTAACAAAATAAATTTCAACATATATCTTTGTAGTGATAAGCTTGATTATTCAGATGACATTTTTGTTATAATTTTTTATTAAACTTTTTCTCTCGCAGGGAACGTACACAGTGTATTATATGTTTACATAATTAAAATATATTGAAATACTCTGAAATTCAAAATAATAATTATGAATCATTGAACATATTTATTATTTAAAAATGAATTTAGAAATGATGTATGAAATAAGCGAGGTGGATGACTAAGGTGAAGTCAGTGACGGGAGGTTGAGTTGTCATACAGCTGAGAGAAGAAACAGTGTGTTGGAGGCCGCTGAGTGGAGGGACTCTAGTGCTCGCCCTCACACACACTACGGGGAACACTCTGGTCTCACAGGATTTATACAGTAATGTTGATGTAGTGTTATATATAAGTTGGCATTTAATTTACGGCACGTCGAGTTATACTATAAGGTAAGAAGGAGCATTAGACACGTGTACAGTACTCAACAGGTACACTTGAAGGATAAGGTCACCTGTGTGTGACTTAACTACCATAGAGATGTATGAACACTGGGGAATATCAATATAGACCTTGATGCTACCTTAAATTACAGGCGACATCAGCTTGGTCTATACGGAATGAAAACTGTTTTAGAGATTAATTTTTTAAAGTCATACTAGTAACCTGGTGAGGGTAATATGGGTACTATTACTGTTTCTCGTGAGTTCATGACCAACACAACACTAGTACAGTATCTGTATTACCCCGGCTGCTAAGTGTATAATACAGCCAGGTAATAATCAGCGACTAATTCTAAACCTCATTACCATAATGTTTTTAGCACATTTCTGTTCAGTTGACTTGTTCCCAGTCTGATTCTACCTCAGTTATTGGCGTAGAAAAAACCCAATTAGAAATGAAGGTTAGGTTAGGTTAGGTATAGTTTCCTTTAAACTTTTGAGACTATTTCATTAAACATTACTGGACACCTCAGATATTATACTGTACTTTTGTTATTTGTTTAACGATATTGTTTGGTTAATAATAATAAATTTCAGTATTTTTACCTTGTCTTGTTCTAACCCAACACCACACAAGGAACATTATCAGTTAAACAGAAATATATTAAACATAAATACCTGTGGAGGTGAAGTACCCAGGTGTGCCAGTCTCTCCTGATATTAACACTGAACAACCATAACAAACAACAAACTCACTGCATCAATGTCAAGTACGCTGATAAATGGCGGAAGTGATATTTTAATAAGAAAAAATAAGAGAAATTAATATACCTGTATTCGAAAAATTGGTATCGAGGACATGTGGCTGGGTGACTTGTTTACAAAAGTGTCTGCCAGATTGGTACAGTACTGTGTGTGATGTGGCTTTGGTAACTGAAATACAATACACATCTTTTGAAGAAATTATACATAATAAAAACTTGTTATTGTTTACTTAAACTGTTAGGATTTAGGCAGTGTATATTTAGTCATAACCTATCAAATACATAAGAACATAAGAAAAATAAGGAGTCTGCAATAGGCTGGTTGGCCTGTGCATGGCAGCTCCTGTATAGAGTTACTACCACTCTCTATCATCCATGAATCTATCTAGCCTCCTTTTAAAACTTTCCAACGTTCCAGCACTTACTACAAAGTTGCTAAGCTTGTTCCTCTCGTCCCCACCTATATGTGAACCAGTTCCTTCCTATCTCCCTGTACTGTACTGTATTTGTTTTGTAACTGAAACAACAAGCCCAAGTTTAAGATAAGTAACATTACTTTGCTTATCTTGTATGTTTTACTGTACTGTACTTCATACATGTAGGGGTTATACTTAAATATTAAAGGCATTAGCTTCAGAGTTGCAGATAGAAAAACAGAGCAAAGTCAACTAAGTCACTACACTTAGATACAACATAACATTTAATATTTATAAAAATTAAATTCTAACATCTCCTAGTCATTGCTACATCACACACAAACAAGAAGTTCTGATTTAATTAAGCATCTTTGTAACCCTGACCAGTGATCACTTCTCAATTCAAGAAGGGGTCAGTTTTGTGCTCAACGACATGTTTCCAGTGTGACTACTGCACTGCACAGTTCTTTCCATGATGTATTAATAAATTTGTAATGGATGATGCAATACTCATTTTGGATGATGCAATACTCATTCTGTATGATGCAATACTCATTTTGGATGATGCAATTCTCATTCTGGATGATGCAATACGCAATCACGTTGGTGCCACAATGAGTTAACATTTTACGAGTTGTTCGGATTTGTTTAAGTTCTGTTACCATTTAATTTTATGGCAAAGCCTTCTGTAACCTTTCCAAGATACTATGAAATTTATTTTCCTTCCAGATAGTTTACTGTGTCACAATGGATTTCATAATTCTTCTTACCTACTTAATTGGCCTTGCTGTTGTGGCATTGTTGATTGTAAGTACAATTATACTCTTTATTATTTAACCAAGCTTTGTCTGATTGCATT
Organism: Homarus americanus; assembly: GCF_018991925.1. NCBI lineage: Eukaryota > Metazoa > Arthropoda > Malacostraca > Decapoda > Nephropidae > Homarus > Homarus americanus. The sequence goes on from NW_024734940.1 coordinate 12,749,409, forward strand.
ACAGTGTAGTTGAATTATTTAAGGAAATGTAACACAAGACATACTAGTGTAGTGGAAATTACTGTATACAGTATAAGAAATGGGTATGAGTGAAATGCTATTGTGTTGTAATAATGAATGTTAAGGAAAAATTATGAGAAATTGTTCAGAAATAGAGTTTTAATATATATTAATAATAGTGATGTTTTTAAGTTTTGTAGATAAGTGAAAGAGAGTAACAGAAAGTTGAAATATTGAGAAGTAGGGAAAATATATATCCCGCTCGTGGCTTGAGAGTAAAATATAGAGGTAAAGATTTCTTGTATGTGCTCTTAATCCAGGCAGCTATTGTAATACTGTAGTGTAGTGTAGTGTCAGGGCTTCTTCCTTAACACTAGCTGGGGTTGATCTGTCAACTCATTGTGGATGATGATGTATAAACTAAAAAAATAAACTGATGCATTGGTGTTAGATGGAAAATACTGTACTGTGTGTGTGAGAAGAATACAGTAGTTTAATGTTTTATAATATGTGTATGATAGCCAATGGTACAGGTATTTATTTTAAGATAAGAAGCAACAGTTTTAAACCTAACCTCTTTGTCTTGTACTATAATTATACTCTAGTGGTAATAGGTGGCCCACTATTCTCTTATATAAATTCCTCTCTTTTTTTTCAGTTGTGTGTTGCAATATATATCTCTAGTGAGATGTATCCAGCAGTCGAAGTTCAAGTCTGAAAAAATCTTTATCGACTCCTCAACTGGGAAGCAGCAAGAGTTTCCCTGTATAACTGAAGCACCAACAAAATCTCTGTCAGTTATTGTACCAGCTTACAATGAGGAAGAGAGATGTAAGTACTGTACTGTACATATATCTGCAGGGAACAGACTATTATTTTAATATACTGTACGATATTTTGAATTTAATTTAGTATTTGTATAACTACACCAGATTAATTTCATAATTGGCAAATACAACTCCTCCCCGATTTACGACCACCCGCAGTTACGACCTGCCTCAGTCGTTACCAAATTTTGTCAAATTACGTATTTTGGTCCCAACGTCAGTAAACAGACAAAATTTTCGTTTGTAATTCACTTTAAAATGGCTGGCAAGCTTAAAATTGAGAGTTTTGTGGTGCTGAGAAGAAAATGACACCCATTTTAGATTTTCTATGTATTATTTAAGCATTTTCGACTTTGACCTGGATTTGGGTCCCTAACCCCGTCGGAGTCGGGAGGATATAGTAAGTTGAACTGACTGTACTGTATAATGGCCTCATTCTCTTTGATCAGAGTACAGTATGTTGGTGTTACTATGTTTCAAGAGGATTTCATTCTCTGCATTTAAAAATTATATGTTATTTCCCCTTGATAGCTCTACTCTTAGTTGGTTAGCCCGAGTTGCTCTGATATTCAAATTAAAAGCAAAACTTTGTCTTTCTCATGGACAGGATAGTCTGATTTTGGCAGATTGTTACATACTGTAAGCTTAGGCTCAAGTCTTTTGTGTTATTGATTCTTTGAACTTGTCATTTATAGTACCAGTGATGATGGAGGAGTGTATGGGGTACTTGGAGGAGAGGGCAGAACAAGATAGTTCCTTCACCTATGAGGTGATCATTGTGGATGATGGCAGTAAAGACAAGACAACAGAAGTTGGAATGGGCTACAACAAGAAGTATGGTTGTGATAAAGGAATTCTCACTCTGGCAAAGAACAAAAGGGTGGCGCTGTCAGAATGGTAAGATTTTGATATTTAATTTTATTGAAAGTTATCTTGTTGCATTTGTCAAACTCATGCCTGGCTAAGGAAACTCATTTATAGTCAGCAAGTCTGTTAGTTGAAAACCCTGGGTTCTGGACTCAGACATGTGATCGGAACTCCGTAATACTAAATAGGTTTATGGTTTCCCGTCATATCCAGGCTTCTAAATGAGTCTTGATGGATACAGCAGTTACCACTGAGGATGGAAGCAGTGAGCCTTAGCTACACAGTGCCATTTCAGGGTTGATCACCCTATTTCCATTTATTTGAGTAAACTACAGTATATAGATGTTGACAACATTCAGTAACCTCAAAGTGTCAAAAATGAAGGTTTACTATGATGTTGTAATGTGTAATATGGCTCATTGTGACATGATATACTTGTCACATAAGAGGCCAAACAAATTTGGTGACTGTTCTATTAAATGACACCCAAGGTACATTATTAAGACAAAATACAGTACTGTACCTCTATATGAAGACTCAAGGAAATCTGAATATAAGTTATGGTAGGACTTATGTTCAGACAAACACATGATGCCAACAGATCCTTCCTTGATAAGCCAACAATTATACTTTCACTCATGTAATTCTCAGAACTGAAAAAGATATTAATGAATAGATCGATATAAAATCTATATGAGGTGGTGTAAATGTGTCCCATGAAGTAATTATACAGTGTTAACATTTCTAGTACTGTACAGTAATGGTTGTGTTAACTGATCAAGCTTTCGGGATGCTCCGCTCTCGTGGACAACTACTACTCTTTGCTGATGCCGATGGTGCTACTACATTCTCAGAGTATAGTAAGGTGGAGGCCAGTTTAAAAGATCTTTGCACTGGTAGGTTTTTGTTTTAAGTTCTCGTTAAGTTTGTCTATGAACATTATATCTTGAGTCCATAAATACTGTACCATTTTCATGAGTAATTTGTAATGTGTTGGGTTTGGAGTATTTGTTCTTATACAGAGTATTTAACTACTGAACTTATTTATTCATGTATCTGTTTTAAGAGAGTTTAGCTGAAATTGCTTTGAAATTCATCACTTCTTGTGTTGTTTTACAGCACTATACAGTATTGATAATATAATTGTATGTAGGATCTGAAAATACAGTAACATTTACCAGAATGTATTCTTTGGAGGCTACAGTTATGGGGAACTAGAGAATAGAGGAGGAGCATTCCTGAAGGTTTTGCACTATACTATAATAACTTTCACAACACACAAAGCACTATCTTGTGATTACAATGCTGAAATCTGACCGGTCACTTGATAGGTTCACAAAAAACAATATGTGAATATGAATACCGGCGGTGAGACATGATCACTATCATAGTTTGAATATTCAAATAATATTTCAGAGAAAAAAACAAACATTATAATCAATTTCAAAACAGTCAAATCACTATTTAATTATCAAGACACTGAAACCCGAGAGTGAAGGGAGGCATCGAGAGTTATGGGAGGTTTGATTAAAGGGACGACGACCGTGGACAGCTTGCCTGCTGAGAGAACTAACTCACTAAAAACTAATTGGTAACTTGTGTTGGGAGTGTAGGCCTCTCCTTATGATGCAGTAAAAGATGACGCTCTTAGGATGATAATTTATAGTGAATATTTTAATTTCTATGGTGCATTTCAGAGTTCATGATCAAATTGGATAAAACCAGTTTATGACTCACATAAGCATCACATACACAATGGGGTTTAAACTGTATACAACACTTTATTAATTTCATTGTTGTGTTGCTGTCATGTTCTGTGTGAGTCTGGTGGAGGGAACCTTAACTTTCTGCACAGGTCTAACAACATAAATATACAGGTAGTGAAGGTTGGACAGAACTACTGAACATAACTTTTGTAACTATCAAATACTCCTTCACATACTGTACTTTATCTTTATATCACTGCACAGGAGCCCTATGTATACATCTCAGACTGAAACAATAATTTTCTCAACTTAGGGGAGAGTGATCTGAGTGAAGCCCTTGCAATATCATGTGGATCCCGTGCCCATCTTGAGGAAGAGTCAGTTGCCACACGTTCAACCTTTCGTCCTTGTTGATGTATGGTTTCCTACCTTGGTGTGGCTGTTTGCTGTGCGTGGTATTCGAGACACACAGTGTGGATTCAAGCTCTTAACACGAAGGACTTCTCGCATCCTTTTTAACAGTTTGCATGTAGAGAGATGATGTCTCATTCTTATAATCGTTGGTTTTTAAGAGTACTTGAAACTAATTGCTGATAAAAGATTTTAGTTACATACAATATTACTTTACAGAATAATGTGGAGGACTTGCTTCCTCCTAACCAAATTATGACTGAATATTCCCTTTTGTCTCATAATTACAGCAACTTACTTTTTCCCCGTAATGGAGCGATCTAGTTCCACTTTCGTCAGTCAGTAGCAACAAAGTCACTACCAACCATACCATGGACCTCTCACTTCTTAAGTAAAAGGTTCTCCCATGTAATGGAAACTGTCTGTTAAAGACTTGGCTTATCAGAGAATTCTCTTAAAACAGGTCACTTGTGATAGACAGTCTTGTGATTTTAAATAAATTAATAATTAATGTTGGAGTAAATAAGCACTTGCTTTTGTTTCTTTTGGTGCAGATTGTTAAAGACAACAGTACTGTATTGTATTGTTTAATAAGGTGCCTCACTGAGAAGAAACTCTGTTAAATAAAGGGAGATACACTATCAAGGGTGGAACACCTTAAGACCACTGTAGGTGTACAGTATCAGTGTGACTAAAGTTTTATTAAAGCTGCTTGAATTTCCACTGTTCTGGACCATCCACTGTCATCTCAGAGAGACATACACTGTATACCTGAAGCTTGAATACCTGTTTTAATTTATACATAATGAATTGTACTGAGTATTTTAAGTAATAACTAACACTCAAAAATGTTTTACACACTAACAGAAGCTACCTGGCTAAGGATTGTGGGAGGAACTAGAATGTCAGAATCAATCATCCATCTTTAAGAATGTTTTCCAATATAAATTGAGGGCTTACTCTTTACTTTAAATCTGTATTGGAATATTATTTTATTCTGGTTCTGATCAATATTGTGATGTTTTCATAGCTACTAATGCATAACTGTCATCCAGCACTACATTCCATAATAAAACATCCTTCTCTCGAGACATGATTAGTCTTGTCCCAGATACAGCAAGAGTGACTGATTCTTTGCATTCCATATCTCTAACCTAACACTTGTACCTCTCACACCAGGGATGTAATTTAGTTATCAAAGGTTATCATGTATGGTACCAATGGCTTCTAACATATATGATCTTCAACTTCTAGGGCATTTGATGTGGAAATGCTGCATTTGGCTCAGTCTCTTGGAATCCCCATTGATGAAGTTGCTGTTGAATGGAATGAAATTGATGGTATGTAAATTATTATGTACACATTAATTTGTAGTACATATTGGCTCCACAAGTGATGTGTGAGATGTAACCAGATGATGTAATGCTTGGCTGCCCGATGACACTATCCTTGTTAATAGTTTATTTTTCAGCCACTTAAAAGCTGAGCACCTTATTGCCCATCCAGTCTAACATGATCAGACCATCAGCCTTTTAAGATTTTTCTTAACTTTTGTATGTGTATCCTGTTTGCAGTCTTTCCTTCAGTGATGTAAAACATTGTTAATCTCCACATAATGTTCTTAGAGATCCTTTTTTTTTCATTACGGTGAACAGTCTCCCATAAAATTAATCAGGGTGTGATACGTCTGGCTGTATTAACTTTCCTTCTTGCTAAGAACAACACATAGAACTGTACATTTCATTTGCCCAGAAAAGTACTTTGAAAGCACAAAGTTCAATCTGAAACTTTTTGTTTTGCTCAAACTGTATTTATGCATGTGTCCACAACTATCTTTACCCTTATGCCCCAAAATGTAGTTACGTAATTCATACAGTATCCTCACTAGTGCGGAAAATGACTGTAAAACTATGATAATGATTTAACAGCTTCAATGACAACAGTACTGTAATGACTTTCTTTTCCTCCAGGGACCAAGATGACACCAGTGCTGAGTTGGATAGAGATGGGTGTTGATCTGCTCATTATCTGGCTGAGGTACACTTTAGGAGCTTGGAGAATAAAAGGAGATATGAAGTCTAAGTGAAACTAATTATATAAAGTGCCAGTGCAGGACAGTACTATAATTACTGTACTGTATACTTATAGATTAGTTGGTTGTGGTTACCATTAGAAGTGTCACCATGGGAGGCAGAAATGCTCTCACTTGGGGGTGGTTCTTGTCTGGGACCATACACTAGTTACAGTGCTGCTGTCATGGTGGTCTGCAGTTATGAGTGCTGCTTCCTCTTGTGGTTTTGTGTTTTCACTTTCTATTTTTTTTATTTCTCCCTATCAAATTGCTTTCTGTGAGTATATTTTTTTCAGTTAATGTTTTGGCTAATCTATCCAAGCGTGGAAAATGGCCATAAAACATTGATGTTGTTCAAGTTCCTTCGTACAGTACATGCAGGTGGTAATTACTGCTCCTTGCATGTTACAACCAGATCAGTAAGAATTCTTTTTCAATATATATACCGTATATAGTGAAACCTTGTTAATTTATTGTAATTATGGAGAGAGGTGATCCGGATTAGTAAAATATCGTAACTTTCAAAGCACAAAGGCCTACCGTATAGAAATAAATGATAAATTAACAGATGTAATGAAGAAAACACAATAATAACATGTGAAGCACAAATACAGGTGATTACTTATTTAAATATGTGATTATCCTTAATTCCAAAGGGCTCCTGAAGCAGTGAAGGTAGGAAGTAAAGGGGCAGTTGTTTGAACACTTATACTGTACATACACTACTAAATCATTTATAGTACAGTACATTACACTAATTTTGAGTTAATATCTGAAAGATCTGCACTAAACACTTATAGTTCTTCATCGGATTGTAAAATCTGTTCAGCTGGTTCAGGAGAAGGTGAAGTAATAGCACTGAGATTTGACACACCACTAACACTTGAACCAGAATGGAAAATCAGGAATGAACACCTTGCTCACCTCGTGATCAGGATTGCCGACCTCTGGATCATTTATCTGGATTAACGAGGTTTCACTTACATATGTACAGTATACTGAATCTTTACTGTATCCTACATTTCAAGGTGTTGCTGGTAATTTCATTAAATATTTGGTAAAGGTTTTGCTTGGGACTATCTATACCTTGATTATTGTGTAATCGCTGAGGAACAATGACCATTTTTCCAGTGTAGCATTATTTCCTTTTAGTTCAGGATTATTTGCATGGTATTGATAATTGTGTAATGCTATTAAATGTTTATCCTATTAAAATCTTTGTTTATGGAATGTGAAAATACCGAGATATAAAATTGCTTACAGATGTCACCAGGAACACTAGGAAATGTTCTGCTACAACTGCCTAAGTTTACACTGAAAAATTTAAATATTTTATTTTAAATTCAGGAATCTTTACACAGCACTCTATTTTAAGAATACTTATTCTTTTGCTGCATTTAACCTATTTTTAACTGCTGGACAAACAATTTATGGATGATTATGTAGTTTTATATAAGCACTGTGCTGTATACGCAGTTAGAAGCACACTGTACAATACTGTGCTATGAATATTTTTTCTTAAAGAAAATATAATTAATTTTAAGTATACTGTATTACTTAAGCCTCTCTGTCACGAGCTACATATTTTACCTTCTGGTCACCCAGCCAGAGGTCATGTTGAGGTGAGGTGGCCAGCAGCCTGTGTAGGATCCTTCTATACAGTACTTAACATAATATGCTTACAGTAGAACTAAGTTATTTTACCAAATTTATCATAGAGTAACTCGTGCAAAGAAATTGAAAATAACATATTTTCTATAATCAATAACTGTTAAAAATACTAAATATAGTTTTTCACTGAAAGAAAAAAAAACTTCCTTTGATTAGTGTTACAATATTGTATTATTCTCTTAAGATGCTGTATACAGTATTATGATACTTTGGAAAATACTGTTGTTTGAATTTGTATTAATAATGGGATATAATATATACAGGTACAGTTGTTAATTGATCAGTTTTTAAAGGTTTTAGAACTTGAATAATGTTACTATATATGCAAGAGGAACCAACCATATTCTCAAATTATAAAATAACAATAAGTCTTTCTGCCATGTAACCTACACAGTGGTGTACAGTATATACATGTTGCTAAAAGGATCATAATCACATTACACTTCAAGAACAAAGTACTAATCTGTACACTGTTTATTCGTATATCACAAAAGCAACTACATTTCTACATTGGTTCATTTGTTTGTTAACTTGGTCACTACTTTTGATTTTCTGTTTAAGTTGAATGATGAAAATTAGAATATTTATGGTTACGAGTTAATTTAGTTGCAATGATTAGAGTAATATTGGATGATTCTCTTAAATTAATCTTGTGTTTTTTCATAATTATGTATGGCTTATGTTGTACAGTAAATACTGAATCAATTATGAAGTGCGAAATTTTGTTAGGACGAAAAGTGATGTGATGTAAAGTAGGGTCAATGTGTTAGGTCTATTATCATTCAAAAACACATGTATTGAATTCCCTCAAGTTTGTAGCTCAGTGAACTAAAACTAGATCAAATTACGTACACACAAAGCATTGTTAGTTTATAATGAGAGTTTAAAGTTTGTGATGCAGCAACGTACTGTTATATGATACAGTTTATCTAACTGTACAGTATATGAATTTTTATGCATCCTTGACTTTCATTTTGTAACTTTTTGAAAACTACTAGTATTCTTGTATGAAGTGAAAATGATTCAGTAAATATATATTTGCCAATGTACCGGTATTGTAAGTTTCACATTCATTAGGCATGTTTCTTTCTTGTTGCTGTCAAGTGCCTCACTTTGCTGGTACAATACCTGGTTTTAATTGTATATTTTATTGTTTTCTATCTTTTCATTGCCATTATTGAACTGGACATCTTTTATAGTTAAAATATTGTAGTGTTCCCTGCCAGTGAAAGTACAGTAATGGAACTTATGTATATTTGTCCATTGTTCCACCTGAATTTGTCCATAAACAGCATCAGTGTTAAGTACTGCATGTTTTTATTATTCATTTATACAATACAGTGGCCTCTCCATTAACGAACTCAATCCGTTAACCGAAACCATTGTTTCAATGGGTTTTTGGGTAATTGGTTCCAGCTCACCGAAAATTCATCAACAAAAATGGCGGAAAAATTTACTTACTTTGAGGTGTGTATGTAGAAGGCTCCTGGATGATGGTGATGATGTGCATTTGAAGTGGAGGTGCAGGGGAGAAGAGAAGGAAGTGGAGGTGGAGAGAAGTATGACTGCTTCTGAAGGTGAGTCACCTTCCAAGAAAATGTCAGGAACCTCTGGACTGACAGATTCTCCACCATGAACATCCTCTCTCCTTGAAGTGGAAGGCTGAGGGCTAGCATCTTGTTCCCTCTGCCTTTTACTGAAGAAAGTGTCAATTGTGGTCTGTGGGGCACCTGTCCTCCTCACCATTAACTTATGTTTAAAGAAGGAGACCACTGAGTCCTCAACATGACACAAAGTTAGTTCAGTTTTTTCCACTTTGGGTGCTTTGAAGCCAGTTCCCTGAACTTCTCCCAGTAGTAAATCACATCTTTCATGTTTAGCTGACATATGGTCATCACTTTCAAGTTCCTCCTCACCACTGTCAGCCTCTACCCGTAACATCTCATCCAGTTGCTTCAAGTCATCAGGAGTAAGTTCCTCCTCATGAGACATCACAAGCTCTTCCACATCCTTCTCCTCCACTTCAAGGCCCAATGACTGACCAATGGACACAATCTCGTGGTCCAACTCTGTTTCTTTCTCAAATCCCTCAAAATCATGGACTACTGATGGCCACAGTGCTTTCCATGAAGAATTGAGGGTTCTATTGGAGACTTCTTGCCATGATGACACAATCAATTTTACAGCTTCCAGGACGTTGAATTGTGTCTTCCAGAACTGTTTCAGTGTTAGTTCAGGATCAGCAGAAGTTGCCTGATGACACTTCCTAAACATTTTCTTCATGTACAACTTCTTGAAGTTGCTGATTACATTCTGGTCCATTGGCTGTATGAGTGATGTAGTGTTTGGAGGCAAAAACAACACTTTCACAAAGTCAAATTGATACTCCAAATTTCTGGCAAGGTCAGGGTCATGACCAGGAGCACTATCCTTGGATTCAAACAATGGCAACACGTATTTTTCAAAGTTAAACTAGCTGTAAATAAAGAATATTTTCTTTAAAATAACACTACACTGCACTATATATTGTCAATATGTAAAATAATTTTCAAAATGACCAATAATTTGCTTGGAAACAGAAAAAAAGCGTTTAGTTGAAGAGAGTCTCAAGCAAGATGTTACCTCCAGTGAAAACAGAGAGAGACTGACGCCTGTTTGCTGTGTTAAGAGGCTGGATGCCGCGCATTAAACTAGTCCCTTTACCTTCAATTTTGTTCAATAATTGTTAAAATGACTAAAAAATTGAATATTAAACTTTTAAAATTATTGAATGGTATAAACTTCTTGATATTTACTAAAATAGTAAGGAATTTAAGCCCTAGAACCGATTAATGTATTGGCGGACTGATACTAAAGCTGGTTGCCCGGTCAGTGCAAGCAAAAACATGTTGAGGTCGGTTCGTAAGAACTTCGTTAAGCGAAATTTTTTTCGTTAACCAAATTGAAGATCCTTATGGAAGGCAGTCGTTAATCGAAATTACGTTAACCGAGGTGTTCGTTAAACGAGGGGTCACTGTATTGGGTACCTGGGAAGCACTATAGTTCAGTATTGTGATAGAGTGAATAGATAAGTTTGTTTGATAACCGTGTTCTGTGGTTTTGGTAAGGATGGTAATTTGGTTGTCCAGTGCTTCACTTGTGATCTGTGCAAAACATGTCTGAAGAATCATTCCTGCTCTTGTAAAAGGTCTTTAAGATGAACTTTAATATATTTATTATTTTGGGCTTAGATTTTACTTTTCACTTGAGATATATTTTTAAAATCTGGTGAAAAACTCTTAGCCCACTGTGTCCCTAAATGCAAATCTCATTCATTCATGTTAGCAAGATCGTACAGAGCCATTAATTTTTGTATGGTTTAGGTGTTTTTTTTTTTTTTTAATCGCGTATCAGTATTTATAATTCTTGTAGTGTGCACAAGGTGATATATCTTAAGAAACAGTTGAATATAAAAGAATTATAAGGTTTATTTGTAATAAAGATATGAAATTATTGTTCTGTTTACTAACAGTATGTGCCGGGATTTTCAAGTTTCTTGTGTTGAGTACAGTTAAGCTTCTTCTCCAAACTTAAAAATAAAAAATAAATCATTAAAACAAACCTAAAATTAATTTGGAATTATAGTCATAGAAAACTGCTGTCAGGTAAGATTTAAACCAAGCAGGAAAAAAATATGACGGAGGTGGCTGTTGTGCAGTGAGGTTGGTAATATGGGGGTAAACAACACTGTGGGCAGTATGAGGTACAAGATATTTTTTTACAATTACTACTACTGCCTCCAGTAATTGATCACGAATCTGCTAATGGCCAAGAGTCTCGTAATACGCTTGTGGTTGAGGGGTAGAAACTATGCTGTAGCACGCGAAGTGGAAGGACAAGATCCCTACATCACAAAAACTGAATGCTGCTGAGAAAGGAAGCTGAGAGCCTGGGAGGTGTGAACAGGTGAAAGATAAATGCCCATTTGGTAACATAATCAACTCGTCCTTCTTGGTGTGGTGATCAAAATGTATCGTGAATTAAAAGACGTAAGGCGTGAGGAGAAGTGAAGCAGTCACAGAAATTCAATATAAATCGGTCATTACAATCAGCCAACATTATACAGATGTCACTTTGAGAACACACTTTAGTATAAGGAAGTTATTATAAGTAATATATGCTATACAGAAGAGGTTGCTATAGACAACATAATAAAGAATCGGTTACCAATAACAGCAGACAACAAAAAGTGGCCAGCATGAAGGGACTTTTTTGTTTTGTTATCTATATTAATAATGTAATCGAAGGTAATGAATCACAACAATTTAAGAAAAATCAAAACTATTTACAGAACCAGCATGTATTTCTCTAGACTACAACAGTCTCAGACTTTCCAAGGTTAACAATAAAGTATGCTTGAGATCATATAAATCCTATTTCTTACACGATACTGTACCTTAAATTAATAGTCATTGCAGAATTTACCTCACAAATTTTAAGTTACATGGTTGACAAAGAAAAGTTGTCTCTACTATTAGTATTGATATGGACTAGCACAGCATACAATATTTGTAGCATATACTAATGACTGGCATACATCAATGAATTTGTTCACAGATATCTATAAATGATCATGACATATTTTGGCAGCTCATGAAGAAAAATTAATAATTTGGGAATGAAATCTCATTTTATAGCTGATGGAAAAAAAAAAAAGTTCTCCAACCAGATCATCCGAAAGCAAAACCTTTCTTATGCAGGAGTCTCTCTGCATTCTGAAACACGGGCACTATTTTGTCAGAACAAAACTAATTGCTGCATAAACAACTACAGTATTCACTCAGGTGAATCAGGATTTAAAAAATAGGAGAACGATTCCACTGTGCAAGTGATAGCAGAGGCATGGTAATTATGTTAGTTCAATTAGTCAAAGCAAAGTGAGCACATAATAATTTCAAGAGGTGAAAATCACCAGCCTTCTGTGTAAGACTTATTTACCACTCAAACTAAGTACATTATAGTACTGTAAAGTATACATATTCACAAATGGTGAAAAGCCAATAACAAAGAATCTACTTTCCGAGTGGACGATGGAACCCATTGTCCGCTAAAGGTTTCAATAAAACTGAAACACTGAACCAATGAGCAAGGGGTCACAGCTCAAGGTTGAAGAAGCTACAAGTCCAGAAAACTGTGAGGTGCAAACTTTTTTGAGTGAAAATTGTGAACTCTTGGAACAACCTGCCAGAGTGTTCTGACGGCACCCAGTGTGAGCTCTTTCAAGACCAGACTTGACCAACACTGGAGCAGGTTCAGATACATTCAGGAGCCAGTGCATGCATAGTATTTGCCAACAGTGTGTAACAGAGACATGACAGACTGCCCAAGTGGCTAACAAGCCGATCAATGGCAAAGAGGATAAAATAGCTTAAGCACAAACATTTGGAAAATATCAATCCCATAACTAGAAAACCATAAATTATCCAAATGACATACAAAAATAGAATGCTAACACTTGCACACTGAATAAATAAAATGTCAGATCAGCCATGAACTACTACAGTAGTGTATTAGTCTTAAAAATAGAAGGCGTTTATATCAAAATGACTGTGGTGAAGCCTTGCACAGCCAATGCTTGACAAAAGAAAGGAGAGGGGGTGAAAGGGTTTGAGTCCAGTAAACTGTTTCTGGTGTACCTGTTGACTCAGTATTGTTTCAAAGTATTGTTATATTAAGGTTTACCTGGGTGAGTAACTGCTCATGTAGTAATTTACACTTCTGACAGAGTATTGTTTGTGCCTCATTTATAATGCCATTCAGAAAGCACCCTGTCATGTGTACCTCCCTTTTTCCATCACAGTTTTATATACAGGCAGATAGCCCATGGACAAGGCAGACCCTGATAGGGATGCTCTACAGCAGGGGTTCTGAACCAGGCATCCTTGGACCCCAAGGGGTATGTGAAGCCTCATCAGGAGTACACGAGATACATTTTGAGGACCCAAAGGCATATTGGGTGTATAGCACACAGAATACAGTATGTCATATGTATATTTTTTTTCAATGATCCACAAGTTTATTAAGGAAATTAGAAATAAAAATGACCGAGTCACCATTGAGAGGGATACGCAACATCTCGCACTGACACCAAGGTGGTACGCCTATTATGTGAAATTTCTACCACAAAAAATTTCTACCCTGTTGCTATACTGCCCAAGCGGTCATGCGCAGAACCAGAAAAAATTCATTCTGTGCATTTAAACAGATGCCAAGATACCCAACTCTTTGCTCAAAATATCGACTTACAAGTGGCGGTAAGTGATTTTAGTTATTGCTGGTTATAAGTACAGTATATGTAGCTTAAAATAAGAAAGATATTGCGAGCTGTCACTTGCATTTTGCTCCATTTTAATGATATTATTGGAAGAAAGAGGTAGATATTTCACATAACAGCCAAAAAATGTTCAGAACCACTGCTCTACAGAATAGCGCTGCAGGTCACTTGTTGAATGATCCATACACCATGAAAATGTCTAATAAAACATGATCCTCTACAAATGAATTTCACTACAGTATTATCTAAATAAAAAAATATAATGCACATTTAGTATTTTGATCATTAACAATAAAAAATACATTATGAAAAAAATAAAATAAAATTATCAGTATTCCACAACTGTGAAGCAAATCATTGGAAAACTGTGATAAATAACAGCTAAATAAAAATTGAGGTCCATTTGACTGTCCTTCTCAGTAAAGCTAGCAGTATTCATAGCACCAACTTCTTTTACAATTAAGATTCATACATAACAAAAACTTAACAAAAGTTCAAGGTTTATAAGACAATTTTTCAATTACGTATTTGTGGATCATCCTGTACTTATGAGACGAAAAGTAACATTCTGTATTTTAATACGTATAGTAACATCAAATGCTTGCCCAGTCTCAAGAAAAATATTCTTTATAATCTTTAAGTATTAACATGTATGGTTACAATTAACTAGATTAAATTCTTTCATTTTATTTCCATTTATGAGACTGTAAGATGGATATACAGTATGATACAAACATTAACATCTGACTATGCCTGAAGCCTTACTGCAATAAAACCTCCCAAAACTGCCATTCCAAACACTGGTTCCACCCAAAAGTTGGCTATATTTTAATACCTGTACAGTATTTCTAAAATCAAGTTACAGTACATAAAATTCAGAGGCTGTACCCTAGCACCAGGATTTCTGGTCTCCCATGCTGTCAATCATTTGTTTACACCGGCTTGCTTCAGGTGTTCTTTTGCCCCTTATACTGTATGGTACATAATGCTTTCCTTAAGACCATTAATCAGCCCCTACTGTAGTGGAGACCTAAAATGTAAAAATTTGCTCTCGATTGTGCAAAATGTGGAATTACAGTACTGTATTATGCAAACTTGGTGGTGGTGGCTAAGGTTTCCAAAAAACATAAATTTCTGAAAACCAGCAACTGCTAGGTCCTGGGGATGCTGAATTTGAGAGGTTTTATTGTATTGCATTTACATACTTTGAAACAAATCAATTACTGAAATACTGTATTTAATAATGGCCATTGTAAAATATACAGACAATTTACCTCAACAAAAAGAGCGCGTCAACTTGGATGGAAAGAGTTGGTGTCAAATTCATCAACTGGACACTTACACCTCTCAATGACAGACAAACTTCATAAACAATCACATACTGGAGATCATTCTCTTGCTACCATTTTGAGCTTTGTTTATTTTAATACTGAGGAATAAATATTTGAGCACATTAAGTTGGAATTTCACTCAATGAAGAAACATCTGATTTACAGTGAACCTATTAGCAACTGCAAGTTATTTGACTGTACAAATGACCAATACCAAGCCTTAATGTTCTTTCCTTTGGTGAGAGTTGTGTCTGTTAAAGATTAAAGTGAGGATTAAGGCAGAAGATACAGTACTCTCAACAAGGTCGCAGCCTTACACAATAGATGGTAGAGGTTGTGTGTCCAGCTTTCCCTGTAGAGTTCGGTAAACATCATGTCTTAAATAACACCAAGTTATTCTATGTGGTGTGTAAAATCATGTTACAGTATTACACATGTTAATAACTTCCATGGAAATTTTTATTAAACTGGAATAATGAATTGACAAATGTTCAATTTAATAAATAGAAAATTCATTTCTAAACAGAATAAGACTTTATGGAATTAATGAGTACAGTAAAAAAATACAGAATATTGTGTACACAGTATAGAGCATTACTTGCTCATTAAATGATACATTAGACAGATGGAACGAGTATTTCCACTTATATATATATATATATATATATATATATATATATATATATATATATATATATATATATATATATATATATATATATATATATATATATATATATATATATATATATATATATATATAGTACAGGTATATGAAGCTGAATAACAACTCAGGATTATACAATACGTATCTATTATATTAAAATTACATTCCAAACATTCATTTGTAATGTACTGGATTTGTCTGCCCCTTACTGGGGAAGAGTATTTTATTTTTTATTATAATACTTTCTTACTCTCTTCAACATACACTAGCATGTCATGTCGTTATTTGTGGACTGACCGTCTTAAACCTGGTGCTATACGGTGCTGTATACAGTAGTATAGAGGTTTGATTTGTCTAAATGTTTATTGTAACCCCCATAACTGCCTCATAATGAAACATTACAACAAACTTCACACACCAAAGCAGAATGATAAGACAGTTACCCTCTTTTGTGACCTAGATGGGTAAAAGGTTTGAGATTATTGCCAAAGGAAGATTTGATCTTGAAGTCTTGTTTTCTAACCAAGCTGGGACTGGCTGACTTACATATAGTCAACGAGTCTCTGAGTGAAAACTAGGTCTCAGGGAACCAAAACCTGTGACTGGACATCTAAAAATGTATAAACATGAAAATCTGATAAGTAGGTAGTCTCTACCACACAGGATACCTTGAGAGGTAAAACTGCCATGTCAGCACACATGCTCCTCAATTCAGTTTTGTTCTGGCTCAGCTACAAAACAACAAAGTATGATCAACCACATCAGTTCCAGTCCCTCAGCCACACCTACTGGGAAGGAGGAGGGATTGTGTCACCTGATCCTGAGTCAGTTGAGAGGATTCCAGGCTAACTCCTTTCTTTCTAAAATAGTGACAATCTCAGGCAATTCAATTATACATATAGTAGTACTGTACATCACTTTACTAAACTATTTCTTGCACACGACAGTCCAGAACTGTGGACATAATGGTAGAAAGGTTTTGCCACCCCCTCCACCTCGAAGTAGTTCTGTAAACTGTACAGTAACTTGAAAGTTAACCAAGGGGAAAAACACTTACTTTAACTAAAATCTTGGTTGCCAAAGCTCCTCCACACCAATTCCACAAAGCTATTTTAAACTGAAAGTTAGAATCACTCTCCAGGGCAAGAGACAACCACTAGAGGGAAAAAAGAGAGAGAAATTAAATACAGCATCTGTCACTATCCATGACTTCTTGGTACTGAATTAAGTTTTGTTTGAAAGCTTTTAATTTTCAAGTCACGTAAACTTTTATATCTTCAGTCACAAGTTTTCAGTCCCTGAAGACCTGCCCCCTCCCCCCCACAACACACACACACCTGTGGCCTGTACAGGAGTTACCCCAAGAGCAGCACATAGGTTAGAAATTACTGTAGTGTTTTCCTATTGCCGTTTCTTGATATTTTGGCCAACTCAAATATACCTTCACACAGAACTACTCTTACTCACTCATGAAGACAATTTTCTAGGTGTTACAGGGGGTCAAAGATAACAAAGGATCAGGGTGGAGAGGTGATACGTAATGCATCTGCTTGAGATTGACAATGTTTCAATTATAAAAATACAATACAATAAGCTTTTGTCTTGGCTGTCCATCGAGGCATTTTAAAAATATATAAATTTCACCTACTTTATTCTTTGAGTAAGTTTTCACAATACTGTAATACTCCCTGATGGTCCCTTACATTATTTTAATCTCTTATTTAAAGCATTCTACATATCTTCCAGTCCTTACAATTTCATTGCTTTGTTTTCCTATTATTTACCATGTACAGTCAACCCTCGCTTTACGCGGTCCCACATTCCGCGTTTCCACGTTTACGCGGTACCCTGCCGAAACAGGAATGCTCACATTCCGCGGTGCGTGTACCCCTTTACGCGGAGAGCGGCTGGCGAGCCGCGCCATTTTTGGATCCAAACCTCCCGCCATGTTGTGTAAGCGGCACGAGCATGGTGCGCACAAGGTTGCCCAGTCATCAAAACATTACCGAGTTCTTCACCCGCCACCCACCACAGCCGGTCCAAATCAGTGATAGTGATAGTGATAATTATAGTGAGGATATGGACTTATATGGACTTTGAGGGGTTTGACAAAGAGGCCCTGCAAGCCTCTGTGGTGGATAGTGATACAATTGATACAAGTGATACAAGTGAGGGCCAATAATCTGCCCTCTGCCTCGGAACCAACCGCCCATCCCCGTGTGCCCAGCCATCTTTTCTACTAATGTAAGTGTTAAAAAACCTAATATTATTGATATTTCTCTTAATTATTAATTGTGTGTGCATACCATCATAAAGTTAAGATAATATTTTTACTACAACATTGTTGTGTGTCGTCAAAAAGTGGAGTTTGGGGGTTGGCCCGGTCTCTATTTCAATTAATCCCATATGTTATGTTGTTCACTTTAAGCGTTTCGCACTTTCCGCGGTACCCTGTGGGTTGAATTAACCGCGTAAAGTGAGGGTTGACTGTACTACACTTCCTAGCATCTAAAGTTTTGCCGTCACATTAATTAAAGAGTTAACACTAAACAGTACTTATTATTTTCACATATTCATATATCTCAAGGCAAAACTATGATGGATGCTTCACCTACTTATCTGAAATCAAGAAGTGTTGGTATATGTCACTTGATGGTGTGAAGGCAGGTACAGTACTGGGCCAAATGTTTAAACAACTGTACAGTATAGGTATGATGTGTCAACCTTCTCTGATTGTAGGTAAGATTATAGGGAGAAAACCAAACTGATTAACTAAGTTTGATGAGTCTCTTTCGTGTGTTCTCTATGTACTGCAACCCATATATAACTACAGTACTGTTATACATTTATTAATTCCCATTTAAGTGAATAACATCAGCAAGAATTATCTAGTTCCAAATATGTGTGGAGAAGGTATGGTTGTAAGGCGAGGTTGGAAGCCATGTTGTTATTATTATTATTATTGTCTAGTTGGGAGCAATAAAAGTAATTCTTATGAATCAAGAACAATAAATAACTTATTGTTCAAGCACAGTACTGTGATATGTATAATTTTTCCAAGTATAGTCTTACATAACTTTTCAGACATTTAACAAAGAAAGTCAGATTATTGTAATACCTGTAAGTAATACGGTATTGCAGCAAATTAGTATAACACAAAAACTACTTGTTGTATTATATATTGATAGTTAAATACAGTTAATATAATAACTTGCCAAAAAAAAATTTAAATTAATTTCACAAAAAAAAATGGGAGAAAAATAATGATGACAGAGATTAATAATTTGTTCTATTATCATATAACTATACAGTTAAGTCTCATTATAGTGCTGTAAGAAAGTGTGGCCCTCCATCACTACTGTTGAACATTTTCATCACACACACACACACATGTAGTAATACTTCCCGCACCAAATGAATATTTTTGATACTCACTGCTGCTTGGTTAGAACATGCCAGCAGCATACTACTGGTCAACAGTTCAGTTGTTTATGCTTCATCCACCTTGTGACTACACCAAGCTAATCACTACATATCAAGAAGTTTTCTTTCAAGAAATCTTCCAAGCCATCAGACATGATTGATGTGTCCCACTCAGGACTACCCTGTACTTCTAAGACCTTAAGGTGAAGAATACTGAGCAAAAGAAATTCATTCATTATAAGTTCAGTACAGTGCAGTATTCTATACAGTCCAGTACTGTACTATGGTAGGGTAAGACACAGACATCTCTTTTGACATCTTCATTCGAATAACACAGTATTTCCCTCCCTTCCAACATACATTATGTATATGTGTGTGTATATATATATATATATATATATATATATATATATATATATATATATATATATATATATATATATATATATATATATATATATAATATATATATATATATATATATATATATATATATATATATATATATATATATATATATATATATATATATATATATATATATATATATATATATATGTGTGGTACTTTATACTGTATTATCATATACAGTACATAATACAGCACTGTATTTCAAATGAAATTCATTCACAACAAAGATTGTACATTATAAGAAACATTGTAAGCTTACAGTGTAAATACTAAGACTTAAAACTTGCCAAGCAATGTAAACATTTTAGTGGATGATTCTAACCTCCACAGCTGCCTTGGTCTTACTCACCCAATATAGGCTGTGGTGAAGCACAAGTTAACACATAGTGAAACAGTGTACAAACAATATGAAGAAATAATCGAGTGTAGGCCACACTAAATGCTCTGCATAGTCAGACATAGAAGTAGGTGGAAGTGGTGGCAGCAGCAGCATCACTGTTGTCAATTTGGTGGTTTATTACCAGCTCTGGAGATGCATTATTTCCTTTAGGGTCAGTTTGTGCTTAGCAACATGGAATATATTCAGAAATGTTCACAAATTCATCCATATCGTGAAACAATTGTGGCAGCTCGATATTTCCTGGCATCTCTTAAGAATTCTAGTCACGTTATTTATTGTGATTTAACAACACTGGCCTCAATCTGCTTGCATGAGCTGACTAATGTTAACAACCAAAGAAAAATAATGGTTTAATTTATAAGGCATCGCTTGCTTAATAACTTTCAGCAAGTCTGTGAGACATTTATACATACATGTCTGAACAACAGTACAGAATCCATGAGGTTCTGGATAGTTACTGTCTTATTTTTCTTTTTCATGCTTACCCTGTCTGTCTGTGTGTGTGTGTATGATTTTCTGTAGGGTTAGAAGTGACCTCCCTCTTTCCCCAATTAATACACAGATCATTTTAGTTCAAATCACTTAGAGTGGCACATCCCAAGAACATACTACATACCACACTATAATGAGAATTTACTATATTAAGTTTACTATAACGGATGTAATGACGGGACTTTATTCTATCCCTATTCTCTTATATGATTTTTATAAGTGTATAATTTTTTAAAAGGAATGCTTCTTATTAAAACTAAAATTTAAAGTACATTTAGTACTTAGAAACAAAAGTACTGGGTATACACAAATGAACTACTGTAGTTAAAATTGACGACTAACCCGCCGACGGGTTACTTGTTTTGATGTTTCTTTTCTTACTATATTTTTATCAGAGAGTTCTGATATGATAAAAATTTCTTGTGCAAATCCTTTGTTTGGTAGATAATTAGTGCCTAGGTGAACACTACTTTGTCCTCTCGGCAGTAATGCGGCGGTGACATCTCATCCCCGTATGTAAACGGCTAATCATATTGAAGTATTTCAAAACACTCCTCTGTGCCGTGTTCCGATCAAGGCCTATGCTCAGTCTACTTTACTTTATAAGACTCACCGGTTGGGTGGCTGCTCTCACGTCCACAAAATATGGGGTGTGGGGCTCCAAGTTAGGTAGGTTTCTTTGGTTAGGTTGGTGAGATCTTCTAGCATTGCTTCTGCCACTCGTTTTTCTTATCAACTAAGGATAGGTTAGATAAAAATTATAAATGACTACTTTTTAACACATTTGCACAAACTATGAGTGTCCACTACAAAACAAAGTGAAATTGCAGCATTTTTATAATCGTTTACTATGAAAAATCGCCAGCGAGTCAGTCATCAATAATTACCAAAAAATTTAAGCTTCAAATACCCTGGGTGGTATTTGTTGATATGAGCATAAAGCAAGTATTGGTAGCCGTGTGCAAAAGCTTAAATACAGTAAACTTCATTTCAATATACAGTACAGTACAGGAGGAGGGAGGGGGGAGGGTTACTTGTAAACCAGCATTATGGGCAACTTTAGTTACCCCACCAGTAGCTCCATCCTCTGAAGCAGGTGAAAAAGTCCAATTCTTGTATTTATTTTCTTACACATTAATTAAATGTCAATGTTTCAGAATATCACTTGGTTATTTCCATCAATTCAAATGTCTACAGAGCCATCACCATCAACATCTTCTCCCATGGATCACCAGGTGTCTGGCTCTTACTTTCCAGGAAAATGCCTCACACTTGCATGTCATTCCACTCCATTCTTTAATGATCTTCCTTCATTCTGCTCTGTTTCTTCCTTCCTGTTTCTCACCTTATAGTACAGTTTGTTCAACATGTGAAAATGTTCTACTTCTTGAGGTACAGTACCAATAGATACAGTATCACTTTCTTGTAACATTTGCCATTTGTAGGATTCTCAAGTATGATATCGGGTAGTTTCCTGCCACATTTCAAAAACTTCCAATTTTCTGACTTTCTTCACTTAACATTTGAGCCACACAGTAGAGTTGACCACATGTAGTATAGTACTTCATCAAAACTAAAATCCTTCTTAAATTACCGGTATGTCATGACATGACATCACACAATACCCTAAAAGTCCATTAAATTAATGGAAAATGAGAAAAAGCCAGCAGCATTACAGCATCTGAACTCCATCAATATTTACTAATTTAGAAAGTTCACTTTTACCACAGTCATTTTTCTCATCAGCATTACCCCATTCACCTAAATCGCCAGCCATCACATCCTTCCACCTGTTGGCTTCAGCCTCTTCTCTCTGGAAGATAATGATACATTTTACTCAAGACTACATTACTTTAATCTTGAGATTAGTAGAATCTTTCACACCTTAAATCCCTGTACAGTACTACTTCAGTTCTGAAGATTGAAAATTTCACAACACAACAAAGGGTATACTGTACTGTAAACAAACATATCAGTGACAGAAAAAAGGCAATGCTTCCCTTTCCTTGGCCACCAAACTCACATCACTGGTCACTTTCTTCTTCCCCCTGTTCCTGCATCTTCATAAGAGGATACACCTTGTAAATTTCATCATTAAATCCTAATTTTCAGTGAGAGCATGACACTGAATAGACAAATTCTGGTGAGGAATAGCAGGGAGAGGGAGAGTATGTCATTACTTGTTATGTATCACTGAGGGTGAACTCACTAGGGGAGCCACAGTATGATAAGGGCAGGGGAACTATGACTGGTGGCAAGGATGGTAGTACTGTAGAACAAGGGGGAGGTGAGGAAGAGGGATACGATAATGTCAGGTCAAGAAACACTAGTTATTGGTCCAGAATCCCCAGGCAGATGCACAATCAGGGTTGTATCTTGTTGGCTGCTGGAAACTGTGACACGACAAATGATAGTGCATGATAACATCACAGGTGTTGTCCTGTCATTAACATGTAAAAAAAACCCGGCAGATGCAGAAAACTCACAAACAGTAAATCCAAAAAGCAGCCCTTTCCTTTTAAACCAAGGAGATTTCATGGCCTTGCACTACTGGAGTACAGAGGTGGAGTCCATGGCCACCTTAGTTAAGCCTTCCCTACCTTACACTAGTGAGGAACCTTGCCCTTTATACTCTGCCTAGCTGAAAACCGCAACACCTCTGCTCTGTCAAGGTTACTCAAAATTACCCTGGTTATCTTGACAAACTGCATCCCTACATGAATTGAGCATCCATTAAATCCAGATAACAATTGTGAATCAACTTCTATAGAACACATCTCAAAGGGTTCCTGGTATAGGTTCATGAAGATCCTTAGAGATCAGCCCCAATCTAAATGGGAAGACTTGAAACTACAAGCATTCTGTACTCAAGTCAAGGACAGGTTATGTACTGTATCTACAAACACCTTTCAAATCAATGGACGTAGAATATTTCCTACCCTAAAGCTCATCTTTACTTGCATTATTGTCATTCAAAATATTTGATTATGAGGAGAATATCAAGTCTTTTATTTAATCTACAAAAGCTGGATCAAGACCATAATGAGCTGCAGTATGCAGAAACATCATCCATGCTCAGGTCTATGTGCAATGACTTCAGAAATGTATCTTAATTCAATATGAATTATAGATCTTAAATTCAACCAATAATTGTTTAGTACAACAAGGATATGGAAATTTTTTCTCTTAGACTATAATCCCACATTCTCATGGCAGTGATGCAATAATATTGAAATATTGTCAGCCATAATGCAAAGAGAATGAGTTAATGTACTTACTGCTCTGTCTTGTCTGGCAAACTTATCAAACATGCCTCCATAAAGCTCCTTCTCTTTCATCTTATCTGCCTTGATTTGGGCAGCACACCGCTGTAACTGTTGCTTAGTAGCTTTATTAGTTTGATCTAGGTCAAGGCAAGCTTGAAAATCCATTTGAGCTTGTTCTGCTTCACCCATGTTTAGATTGGCCTGGTAGGAAATAATATATATAAACAATTACGTGTTCAATAATAAACTGGAAACACTATTAATCTTACTCATGATAAGTCTCTCACTACGTCTAATCCCCTGTATAGTATTGTACTGTAAACACTCATCTTTGAATCTGAATTTCCAGGATCAATAACTGGTACATGTACAATTCTTCAACATACAGTACATAGCTTGTGAGAGCATCACCAGACACCTACCTCAGCAAGGATGTGGAACCTGACATTGCTGATATGACTTCCTAGGTGATTCTGTCTTTGAAAACCCAACTGTACTGAACAGTGTCGATCAGGAAACAGCTTAGCAATCACTGATTTAGTTTTATTCACAGGGAATTACAGTTCAATTTGATCTGCTTCTGTCAAGAATGTAAGCTATATTAACAAGTAAATAATACAGTAAAAGAACTCCCGCCCAAAAACATACATTATTTTTAATGTCCGCACATTTTAGATTATTGCCAAAATGGCAAGATTTCCAGATACAAACCCTTCATAACATTCCAGTTTGTTTCAATATATTTCTAGTACTTTTTTGGGTAAACTGCATCTTTTCATACAGTCATAGTTCTAACTGAATCCTTTGCATTAATTATTCTTACTATACATAAACCCGTATTGTACCCCGAACACTACATTACATTGACACACCTCAGTTCAAAATCTTTAGAGAATGGTTTCCAACATATACAATTCTCACAGATGATTCAAGAGCTTGGACTATGATATCCACTTGTAAAGGGAACTTACCTGGCCTCTTCTAAAATAAGCTTTAACATTCTTGTTATCCAACTCAAGAGCCTTAGTGGAATGCTCTCTTGCACGAGGATTGTCATTCAATTTCAGATAAGCCATAGCAAGATTCAAATATCCAGCCAAAAGAAGCATGTGACTTTCAGCTTTTTTTTCATCATCCAATCCTGAAACACGAAATGCATATACGTATAGTTTAGCATCTTGTGTGATAATACTGTATTCAATATTCATAAATAACTACAGGTACAATATACAGTACATTTAATAATAAAGAACTGAGACTTGAATTCTCATTTTATGACTAACAGGGGAGTAAAGGGTTGTAGGTTTTAGAGCTCACCAACCCTTATGATATGGACTAACTTGACAAACTTTAAAAATAATAACTAGCAGTTCCTTTTTTCTTATTGGGCAAGTAAAGCGTGTGTATGAGTATATTGGTAGGAGAAAGTACAGTAAGTTTTTGTTAAGATGTGTAATGCTGTGATGGTTATTAAATATTTTTATAGACAGGGTACTGACAAGTTAAAGGAGAAGAGTTCAAGTTTGGTAATAAGAATCAATCAATCAATCAGAGTACCATCCTTATATCTGAGGGTTGGCGACCACAGGAGGCAGACAAGTCAACTACTGTTTACAGATGATACAACATTTGTGGGCGATACAGAAGAAGAAATATTAATAATGTTAGTGATTGAGTTTGGAAGTGTGAGTACTGTACTATGACAAAGGTAACAGTGAATATAACAAAAGTAAAATGATGAAAATAGGTAGGAGGAGACAGTGAAAAATAAATGGCAAGAAAATTATGGATGTTTCTCACATATAAAGAAGAAAAGAACACGATCCAGCCTCCTTCACTCTGGTTCTCCCCACTACTACTGAGTGTATCAATATCACCAATCAGATATTCACTTTCCTATCGTCTCTTCTGACAGGTAACACTACTTACTGTACAGACAGTACACTGCATGTGTCAATTACATGTTTGTTGCTGGGTAGTGACAAGTCAAGGATATAAAATTATAGTGTACATTCAAGAGCCTGGCACAGTAAAGGCATCAGCTCTGCAGTGTTCACATTGGTTTGTGATGTTCTGTTGCTGTTGGGTTAAATCTGTCTGCTAGATGTAGGTCACATTTTGTTCAATCCCAATTCTCTTCTTCTTGAAGAAAACTTCTCTTGTTACCTTATTACTATAATATTTTGAAAGCTTGATACACCTGTACCTTCTCACACCTCACACTCACCATTATCATACTGGAGAAGATCAATTATTTTCTTGTACTGCTTTACTGCTAGTCGATATTTATCTTCCTTGAAGAAAGTGGTTCCTCTATCTTTGCATGCCTTGGCCTGATCAATTTTCTCTTCTTGGTCCATTTCCCAAGATTCTTTTGCCTTTTCAAAATTCCGCAATTCGACCTCATATTCCAGAGAGGCACCAGGT
Organism: Homarus americanus; assembly: GCF_018991925.1. NCBI lineage: Eukaryota > Metazoa > Arthropoda > Malacostraca > Decapoda > Nephropidae > Homarus > Homarus americanus. The sequence goes on from NW_024734940.1 coordinate 12,775,692, forward strand.
GGAACACCAATGATGACATTCCCTGCAGATCCAAATGCATACTGTGGATAAAAGTGTGATATGCCAACCATTACAATAACTTCCATATACTGTACTGTACTATTATTTTATTTGTGTCTAATTATAGAACCTTTTTCTTTCATACAGTACAATAATGGTCATGTTATTCTTTTAAAACAGCTTGGTTATTTACTGTTCTCATACATTATCATCCCAGCATAATGTTCAGAAAACATCTCCCTCTCCTACAATCCTCCTTAATTGTTCTTTACACTTTACTTTCAACTCATTCACACAGAATTAGCCAGATAGCTATCCAGCCATCACATGAATAGCTATACTGTATATCAATACAGCCTCTCTACACACCACATGTTCACTGAAGTCAGTACAGGTGATCGTCTACTTACAGTACAAACCTGGACTGTACTGTAATGCCTACAAATTTAATATAAGCACTTTATACTTAAAATACTGCTAAAGGCTTATCAGATGTGATGTACTGTACTGTATATCATTACATACTGGTGGCCATATAACACGTATCTACGACTAACAGCCAGGAACCCACACTGCAGTCCTTCCAATCTTACCACTGTACTGGATTTCTGGCAATGAAGTTCAGGATATTAACGGAGAAGGTTTTCATAAAAAGGAGAGGAAGGATGGGTGAGGAAACTAACAGTACAACAAGTTACCTTTGGTGAAAGTTTGATGGTTGACTTCTCCCCCTTCTTAAATCTCTCTAGTGCTCTCTCTAGGCCTTCTGGAATATTGTGCTCTGTTCCTTCACCAAGAGGGAATTTCACTTCTCTGTTGTCAAATATAGTACCATTTACTTTACCAAGAACACAAACTGCAATCATAAAAAAGAAAAGAAGTTAAGACTATCTATGACATATATATTGAATAGGATCATTATTAAATTAGCTTTCAAGGATAAACCCATCCCCAAAGACAAACCATAAAATATGCATTAACCCTTTGGCTGTGGCTTATGGTCTTAAGTTAATTTATCATTCACCATATACACAATAACAAAAAAAAAATGAAAGTTCTTAAAAAATAAAGATATGCATGCAGGCTAATGGGAAACATAAGACTAAGTTTGGTTTAGGTTTAGGTGTGGTGAAGAGGTCCTGTACCACATGAAGTGATGGTTCTGGGTCACTGGGAGATGGAGATGGACATACTTTCCCCCTGATGTCTGTGTGTGTAGCTAGGAGTCAGGGGGACCCAGAAGCCTATGAAACACAGTCTTAAATGCATCACTTGGTGAGCACTTTCTATAAATGATGCTAAAATCTTAGCAGCCTGCTGGCCTATCACAGCGTCTACTGGTTTTACACAGCAAAAGGGTTATGCTCATAAAAAGAACAGAGCCAATACCCTCTGGTTCTTTGAGGATGCCAGAGTAATAATGACAATTCACACAAACTACCAAAATTCCAATAAAAATTGAAGTCACAAATCATTTCAAAAGCATAATTGGGGCACAGATGATCTTAACCTCCTAAAGATATATAATGACACTAAGCTTTATATAATACCAACTATAATATTTACCACACCAAACTAATAAACTTACCATCAACAATTGCACCATCATTGGGGGTCAGGTAGCCTTCCCCTGCAACAATATTTCTACGTATAATACCACCGTCTTTTTTAGAGCTGAGATCTTCACCATGCCACTCATACAACTCAACCTAGCAAGGAAAAAAACAAGACATAAATCCTGTAAAACACTCTAGATGTCGTGTGTGTGTGTGTGTGTGTGTGTGTGTGTGTGTGAGTGATGCCATGTTCTAAGACATTTCATCACCAGTTCAGTATAAATCTAACCATGGCTCCAATGCCTCCAAAATAAATATATTAATGTCTAAATTGAAGAAATATAATCCAGTATTCAACAGACCAGTGACTTAATGTCCGCCCACCACGATAACATAAACATTTCAGTTGCTAAGAAGAATACAGTACGTGATTGGCTGTTTAATTCATGTATTCTTGTCCATTACTTTCCTAGATTTTTCATATTTTTAAACTTAATTCATTAACATCAATTTCTATTTAACATGTGAATATCTTTTCATGTTTTCATATTTTAAACTTTAACAATGTTTGTACAGGGGAATGTTTATATAAAAATACGGTACACGTTTTACAATTATATTTTTTCCACTACAGTACATCCACCGCTTCTTCCAAACTATTTCTAATTTTCCTTGTAGAAACAGTCAAAGTTTAAACGATAATAACAGCCAAAGAAATTTTCAAATGTTAAAGAAATAAAGGAGTGATCAAGGAACCAGGCAACTACTGTATTGTATAGATATAAAAACTGTAAAAAAGAAAAAAAAAAAAGATTGAGAGATATTTAGGAAAAGATCAATCAACAATGGATGGTACTGTTCAAGTATGAGAATGTGTGCATGGCTAAACATAACTGTAGTGTAAATAAGACGATAAGAAAAACACTTCAATGGAATTACCGGTAAATCTTCTTCATAATATATCTCTATGCTAATCATATACAGTATAGTGTATCAATAATCAGCGGACTATTATATCACCTCACCTCAAACACCAACGTAGCATTGGGCGGTATCTTGGGTGGACTGCCTCGCTCCCCATAAGCATATTCACTTTTACAAGTCAAACTGGCTATCTCCCCTTTCTTCATACTTGCCACACCCAAATCCCAAGCCTTGATAACTTCACCTGTTAAAAAAATAATTCCATCTGTTTAAAAAGACAAATCACAAGAAAATATAAAATTAATTCTGGTTACTGTATGAGTCAATGGGAGATCATTTACCTCACATACAAAGGGTTCTGGGTATGAATTTCAGCCAGAGTAGAGAACAATGTTCATTACTAGTAAACTCGGCCTTGTTCAGTCACCAATAAAATACTGTAAGTAGATAATTATGTGGCATCTACCTCCCACAGGTGTAAGAACCCTTTATTGTATGAGCATTTAACATGATGGCATAATCCACCAGCTGCTGCCCCAAACACCACACATTCATAGTGAGACCCAGGTGGCACATGAGGTATGGCTCCTATACCACTAATGATGTGCTGTAGTTGATGGGGCTCAAGCTTCTTAACAAACATGTCGAAAAAATTAGTTTGGCTGAAGAGTAGTCAATTATCTTAACATTTATTGAGTGATTACTCTTATCTACAGACTAGATTGTATTAAAGGTACAGCACTGTTATCAAACTGCAGAATGTTACAAATTACAAGACTATAAACTGAAACACAGAACAAGAGGGAAGAGATCTTTACAGTGGTCACTGATAGTGCATGGCAGGCATGACCCCATGATCTGTTCCACAGTGTATACTGTATACAGTACAGTACAGGTATGGCAATACTGCACTGTACAGCACCTGGATTACACCTCACATCAGAATTATATTATCTCCTGTTTTTTACACAATACAACACAGCATCAGTAAAGGGGACACCTGGTGAGAATACACCTGTACAGCACTACTATTGTTCCTATGCAATAATGTGTACAGTACTGTATTATGTGTTATTTCTTTAACAATACTTCTTTATTGTGTCTTTTATCATTAGAAAAATGTCCACCATTTTATGTCCCTGAAAAACAGGATACAAAAAATGTTACTAACCAGATTGAATAATGTATGTACTGTACTGTATCAGTGTCCAGGTGCACCTCTACATGGAGTACAGTACTGTACTGTATTGTATTCAATAAGGTTTAAGTGTACAATACAGAGGCAATATCACTAGGAGAGAAGTACAGCATAATAAAGTCCAATCGTATACATATATTTTGAGAACTCTGATATTATGAGTGAAGAGAGAATTTATATAAAAATGTCCTGAGTCATAATGATACAACACATGTTTACATTATGTCCACACTTTTTGAGTTAGGGGACAGATTATGTTTATTTTTTTATTATTTTTAAGTCTCTGCAAGTTAGCATTACAAGAACATAGGTAAAATAAATAAATAAATAATCTTCATATCCTATCTGACACCTGCTGCCTCTCTTTTCAAGAATAAGGTAAGGTGATTAATCTAAATTCTGATATACCATAAGATGTCTACATGAATCAATTTTACCAACACAAAAGATTATTTCCTACCTTTCCCGAGGGTGAATTCAAAACGTTCCCCTCTGTCCCGACTAGAGTCAAATTTTGTTCCATCTTCCTCAAGTGTTCCTATATAGTGGACAGATACACGATCACCTTGCAAGGGCCCTGCTTCACTGTCCCCTGGGTGTATAATCTGTGGTAATCAAACAAGACAATCATACATAACATACCTTAAGTTGTCATGAATATAACATGCTAATACCTACTTCACATCATTTCAATCTTATGTATGATTCTTTTACTTAACACTGTCAGATGTACCATATACTGTACTACCTACAAAATTAAAATCTACAAGTACTATACTGTATTGTACTCAAGGGGCGGATCCAGTGAGGGATGCTGGAGGTCCGGACCCCCCCCCCTTTCATCAGAAAATTCAAATACCTTTCCTTTAATGCAGTATTGTACTCAGGCATTTTGTCTAGTAAAAAGTAATTACTATTGACCTCAGAATATCTCCAAATATCAAGTGTGCATGGCTTCAAAATGGCCTGAAAATGCCCCATGATACTGGTCAGATTTCCAAAAAATTTCTGGGGGGCTCACAGCGTCCCCCCCACAACTCCCCCAGCTGGGTGGGCTCGCTGTGCTTGCCATATTCCCCCACCCACAATTTCTTGGATTCCCCCCCCACCCTTGATAGTCCTGGATCTGCCCCTGGTACTGTACTACACTCTCTGAAGATCCTGCTGATATTTGGGTAACCTTCACAAACCTGTAAATTAAATATTAACCCCTTGTGTATAGGATCTCCTCTGAGCTGAATAAAATTGTCTGGCATTAGCCAAATAAAGAAGTGGCATCCCTCTAGTGCAGGGGTTATAAAGCAAACATGAGGATATACAGTCTAAGCTTACTATGCAAGTGAACAACCACAAAGAAATTTTAAAAGTTTATTCACCCTGAGTACTACACCCCTATCTTATAAGAAATAATACCTCAACAAATACATACACAGAATAGTACTACTGTACTGTACTAAGTAACAATTTGGAAAAGGTCAGCCACGGAACTCTACATTGATTTGCATACAGGGAAATGGAGCAAAAGTAAATATGATTACTGTATGTTACTTTAATATACTGTATATAGCATTTTTTTAATTTATCTTTTTTGAGTAGTTTTAAATTTGATTTCACTTTAAAATATGTAATTTTGATCACACAAAGTAGGCAGAGCTTTGAAATAGAGTAAAACTGTGGGCTATATACACACAAAAAATTACATAAACAAACCTAACTACATGTATGACAGAAAACTTGAAAAGTGTAATATTTAAGAACAGGTGACCAGGTTAAGGAGCCGAATGGTGGAGGAAATTATTTTTTGCCAAACAGTAAGATCAAGAACCTAACCTTAACCTACCCAGAGAAACCAGAAGGACCTGATCTAATGGTGTATAAACTTTACCCAACAATACAGAAGAAACAAAGGAACCTAAAGAACCAAAACTAAAATCAAGGACAGAAAAACTAAAAAAATAAAAAATTCTAATAAAAATGCCAAAGACTAACGAACTGTATTAATATTTTCTGCTCTATCTCCCTATATACAATTACAAATCAATTAACAGTTCCATGGGTGACCTTTTCAGAACCTTAACACCGTATTATTTTCATGACCCTTACACTTCTCTCCCTCATGAGCTGTGTTCTCTCTACATTTTCTTTGAACTACTGTTTTTTTTATACTCCTTTGACTTTGTCCTCTAAAGTCACCTCCTTGACATACAGTATTGTCCTCTACACTTACCTTCTTGACTTAACCTCTACCATCACCACCTTCAAGACAACTACAGGCAGTCCTTTATGCTCTTACCTCCAGTTAACTACAACGCCTGCCATTTATACTCACCTCTTTTAAAACACCACCATCTTTGTTTGGAGACAGATCAACTGCATTTGTCTCCAGTTCCTCACCACCCATTGTCACCAGTTTTTAGACCCTGAAAGTCATACATTGTGAGGGAAATGTGGGTAAACAAATGGCATTCGATTAGGTCTCCCTTTGCCCGTCTAGGTACATTGTTACTGCACTGTCTATATTATATACATGCAGTCTATATGTGCTGAATCAATATTAAATTATACAGTAGCTATGACGATTCTACTGAATAAATACACGACCCACTTATCCGTAATACCTAACTTTTCCGTCATTCTAGATATTTACCAGACACACAAAAGTCACACCTTGAACAACACTGGTAACAAAGTGGCCAACCAGAGCCTTACACACACCTCTCTCTCAACCAAGGACTACCTCTATCATGTTGGAGTTTAAGTGTGCACATGTTTCAACTTACAACGAAATTATTACCAAATTAATTCAAGATATGGTTTGGTATTCCCGTTGTTTTAAATTTCTTCTCAAGAAGTGGTAAACAGACCATAGCCTCGGTACTCCGGCAGACTAATGATAACCACCGCTGCACTACGCCTGGCTTTAGCTGTAATGAACCACTAAACAATGCATGTTCATGCTGATTCAGTAATTCATTCTTGTTAAAACAACATTGTTCACAGTTGTCCCGTGTTTATTTACTATAGGGTAAGGCCTATTTACTGCATCGTAGGAGTAAATACCTGTACAGTAATTGGAACAGATGTCTCAAATGAGTTCATAACCTGGAACAGCACCCTGCCCACATTGTCTGGTGATGGACGACAGCAAACATATACTACCTACCTTAAATGTATTTCCCAATAAACAAATGGTGGATACATTTAAAGCACATCTTTCACCAGCACACAATGTGATGTGTCTCTCCACATTGTGAGTGACAGTCCAGTAGACAATGATTGCTAACAGGAGATACAAAACTTGCTACCTAACTCTAATAAATCTTAGTGTGTTATTCCTGATGACTTAATCCAACACTGTTAGACGGTCGTAATGCTCTTTAATGTGATCACTGCACAAAATGTGATTAAATAATAAATCTTATACAGAATATTTCATTGTTATTAGTAAGCATGGTGGTTAGTTCTCACGTCGTCAATATACAATAAACTATGGCGTAAATTGTATGATTACATGACCTGAATGTTATTATAAATGCTGGACAGTCACTATTATACCGAATCAATTTAATATTGTGCTTCAACATATCCCGTCAAGCACCTGTCATACTCGTCACCTCAGAGGAGTGCTAGGCATGGCAGGATTATCCCGTGGCCAGACTCACTGTTACACAAACTGTCGATGACTTATATTCTCCACAGACAAACACCACCAAAAAGTCTTCAAAAGTTCCTATATAAATTACATGCCTATTATAGATAAAGTCGTTAGCGAGATATGTATGACATTGAAGCTCGTCCACCGCAAAGCGTCGATCTCCACACTGTTCCCAGCCCCAGCAGCCAGCGGTGGTCACCCTGCTAACTCTAGCACTCCCCAACCTTATTACTAACATTCCTATTTCATTTTGTAGAAGAAAAAGTCTTAACATCCCCCCAAAAAATATTAATAAAAAAGAGACTATAGTAAGTTTGCATATTTGGTAACCCATTTTTAATAAGGAATTACAAAGGTTCACACCATTTTCCTAAAAATAAAAATCATGGAAATCCATTACAAGTAATTACAAACGCAAGCTTATGTAATATAGTGCAGATTCGAATAACATTACTCCATTCCATGGGTATTATATCACATTAGCTCACATGACGATAAAATGATACATAAGCACTATAATAAGTGTTCATGCCAGCAGGAGGCTACGATGCTAAAATATTTATTAGCACTCGCCAACACGCCATAATATATTCTTAACCTAAAAAAACTAGATCAAGAAGAGAGGCTACTTTACACCAGTTTCTGTCGTACGCAGTCATGAAATGTTTAGTACTGCAATTTCAGCTACCAAGCACTTGAGTGTGGGTAGAGTAGACGCAATGTGATCAGCTCCTCTCCTTCGAGCAAGAGGTCCCAGACAGTGAAATAATCAAGACAATAATGTAAAGAGCATATTACTTTTACTTTTATCTTCTTCGCCAATGATCGGCTCGTTAGCCGCTTGGGCGATCGGTCACGTCTCTGTTACGTACTGTTGGCAAGTACTGGGCATGAACTGGCTCCTGAATGTATCTGTACCTGCCATCACATTTTATCCTCTTCACCATTGATCGGCTCGTTAGCCGCTTGGGCGATCGGTCACGTCTCTGATTACTTTTCCTTTTCTTTTATCATTATATCCATCACACTCGGTGCCATCACAACACTCTCTGGCAGGTTGTTCCAAGAGTTTACAATTGTCACCTCGAAAAAGTTTGCCCTCACAGTTTTCTGGATTTGTGGCTTCTTTAACCTTGAGCTGTGACCCTTGTGGGGCGGGTGTCCGCCAGCTCCAGATAAGTTCACTCAACTGAGTAGTGCCCTCTGAGAAGTTTATAAACTCCAATTAGGTCACCTTTTGCCCGTCTGAAGTATAAGCTAGGAAGTTGCAGGCGTTCCAGTCTCTGGGTAACCAGGGTGCCGTAGTGCAGGCACCAGTTTGGTGGCCCTCCTTCGATATTTTCAATCAACAGAGTCCATTGCATATCTCGGGGATCGGCCGGGATGACAGTACTCCAGACGGGGAAGCACCTTACTTCCGAAGAGCGTTACGACCTTCTTTTAAGATCTATTAGTTTAGTTGCTTGATTCACATTTTTCTCACAATGGCTCGAGAACTTTAGTTTATTGTCAACACACACACAGGCCCTTTTCACATTCGGTCTCCTTTAATGCTGTTTCTTCGTCCCGTTGGGACATGTGATATGCCTCCTTACCGTTGGTACGACCTAGTTACTAGGTCGTACTAACGGTAAGGAGGATGCACCTACTAGGTCCTAGTAGGTGCATCCTTTTACACTTCGTGACATATTAGCAGCCATTTCTTCGACCATTCTTGAAGCTGACAGAGATCCTTCTGTAGCTCATCTCTGTCTGTTTGGTTCCCAATTTCCCTGAATAACTTGATATCGTCCGCAAACATTTGTATGGAGGCGTGCATAGCTTCTGGCATGTCATTTATGAAACAGGAAAACAACAACGGGCCCAGCACACTGCCCTGTGGTATCCCGCTTGTCACAGGAATGCATGACGATTTTGTGCCATTAATCACCATACACTGTTTGCGGTCATGAAGAAGATCTCCGATCCACGCGAGGTTACTTGCCGAATTCCGTACCCTTCCAGTTTAATCCTCAGCCTGTTGAAAACCGTGGCAAATTCCAGATATATATTGTCGATATTATCACTCTGTTCCAGAATTTGAATCCAAACATCCAGCATCTTGATTAATTGTGTCAAGCAGGAGCGTCCCAGCATAAAAGCGTGATGGCAGTCTTTTACAAAGATGTTTCGTAGTAGATGTTCCATCATGGCATCTCTTATAATGCTCTCCAGTAGGACTACTGAATAGAGTGCATGAAGACAAGAGTGGGACATCCTCCGCCTTACTTTACTTTATCGTCTTCGCCACCAATCGGCACGTTAGCCATTAATGCTGTTTCTTCTTCCCGTCGGGACGTGATGTGCCTCCTTACTGTTCGTAAGACCCATAGGTGTATCCTCTTGTATTTCGTGACGTTACTTTGTGACAGCACTGAGTGTGAGCTCTTTCAAGTCTAGATTTGACCAACACTGGCGCAGGTACATGCCAGTACATGCCCAGTACTTGGCAAGAGTGTGTAAGAACATAAGAACATAAGAAGTCTGCAATAGGCCGGTTGGCCTGTGCTTGGCAGCTCCTGTCGAGAGTTACTACCACTCTATCATTCATGAATCTATCTAGCCTCCTTTTGAAACTTTCCAGCGTTCCAGCACTTACTACAAAGTTGCTAAGCTTGTTCCACTCGTCCACCACCCTATTTGTGAGCCAGTTCCTTCCTATCTCCCTCCTAAACCTAAACTTATCCAACTTAAATCAGTTGCTCCGAGTCCTATCCTGTTCGGATACTATAAGAACTTTATCTATATCTCCTTTATTGATTCCTTTCACCCACTTAAATACTTCTATCATATCTCCCCGCACTCTTCGTCTTTCTGGGAAATGCAAGTTTAGTTTCTTTAACCTATCTTGATATGGAAGGTTTTTAAGTCCCGGAATCATTTCGTCATTCTTCGCTGCACCGACTGCAGTGAATTGATATCCATTCAAAAATAAGGGCACCAGAACTGAACCGCATAATCGAGGTGCGGCCTGACTAGCGCAAGATATAGTTGCAATAAGACCTCTGCATCTTATCACTTACAGTTCCAGATATAAAACCTAATACTCTGTTTGCCTTATTTTCTAGGCCGTAGGTCCGGGCTTACAAGTACCCCTAAGTCTCTTTCATAAGTCGACTTCTCTAGGTTGATGCTAACTTTTGCTTTTATTCTCTTCACCACTGATCGGCTCGCTAGCCGCCCGGGCGATCGGTCACGTCTCTGTCACGCACTGTTAGCAATTACTGGGCATGTATACATTGACAGTATTTGTTCTTCCAATATTAAGTACGCTGCACTTGCTGGTGTTGAATTTCTTTTGCCATTTTTCTGACCACTCCTGCAGTTTATTTAAATCCTCCTGTAGTGCATTTGCATCCTGCCCTGAATTAATCTGCCGCCTTATTTTGGTGTCATCCGCAAACTTGCTTATGTCACTGCTGATCCCAGTATCTAGATCGTTTATGTAGATTGTGGACAAGAGTGGGCCCATTACTGACCCCTGGGGAACCCACTGGTTACACAGCTCCACTCAGATTTACGTCCAAGCGGCTAAGAAGCCGATCAGTGATGAAGAGGATAAAGGTAAAAGTAGTCTTTCATTGTGTGTTGGACACATCACTTTTCCTTATAGTGAGTGGTGTAATAATTATGAGATAAATCACCGAGGACCTCGCAGCTCTGTACCAAGAAAACGCCTGTACTTAAGGGGTAACTATATGTTTTGGACGTCTACTTGTTTATTCACTCCTTATTATATATAACACACTGGCTTTCACAGTATATTCACTATCAACGATACATGGGAGATTCTGCAAAAAGATTACACAATAATGTGTGAAATGATTTATTACGTTTGAGAAATTTCACCATCTTTTTCAACAGCTGTTGCAACGATCACATGAGGCAATCTGGACTTCCCTTGACAATATCTAAATAAAATAAACCTTTCATCACGTTTGTTCACTAACTTACAGCGCAACGCAGAGAAATCGATAAGCCTTGCTAGTTGGAGTTGGACTGTGAATACAGACGGGTGGGCCAGTGTGCTGACAGGCCACGCGGTTGTGGCGTCTATGATTGCAGTTCTGCTGCTACGTTGACGACAATAAACCGAACGTAACAAGTAAGACACATTTCTGTGTTATGGTGCAATTGTTCAGTACTCGGTGTTGTGTGCGTATCTAGATTGAAAATGCGCCCATGTGAATTATGTGCCTATATGAAAGTATGTTTTTTAGCAATGTCAGTATCACTATGTATGTAAACGATTGTGTGTATTTGTATTTGTGTGATATGTGATATAAATTTCTGTACACCTACATACGTTCACACGCGTTTTACCTTTATTGCGTGTGTGTGTCCGTCTCTGGTTACGTTGACACACAACTGTTTAGGTCGAGTCCGGGCAAGTGTTGTCACGGTTACACACTACAAGGGAGCCACAGTGTAATAACACGATTAAACTCGCCTACCTTTCCCTATGATTTAACCAGATTAAACCGTGTGCTTCAGACAGATCTTGGGGAAGGAGGAATATAAAGTAATATATCTCACCCTTCTACTTCACATTCCACACCGCCCCGAATCAAACATGAAATCCTATCTTCAATAAGGCACAGATCCCACAGCAAGGTGGCAATATCTGGACTATTTTGTTATTCTCTTAAGCTCCACACACCTTTAATTAAAAAAACTTGACAAGAAACAATTAATATTTAGTTATTGATTTTTTTAGTATTTGATAAATAAAGTTTAAAGAAAAATCAGCATGGAAAACATGACAAATCACTATAATTTGCTAAGTAAATTCAAGGGTATATTAACGCAACACGCGCAGGACATAGTTGATAGCCTGCTGGTGGACGTGGCAGACGAGATGTGTGTCTGCCAATGCTATAAGCTTATAGGCTACCACGCCGGTCTCGCTGTGGAGGCCACCCATGCTCTTCAGTGGGTGTCTCATGCCCTTCTCAACAACTTTCTATCCGATTTCAGTCCACAAGGTAATTACATAGAATTCCTCTTGAAGGATCTGGAGGAACGAGGGAAGGAAATGGTCTTGGAATTCCTGGTGGATGACTTCGTGGGCTTGTTAGTTGAGAAGGTATCGGCGGAGTGCGTGGCCATCATCCTCGTTCTCGTGTTTAATATGCTGAAGGAGAGTCGGCCGCTGATCGAGGCCGCGTGTCTCCTCCTGAACGGCATCTTGCTCAAACTGGGAAGGGTTGACCAGCTGCCCGACTATGTACAGTGGTACTCTGAGATGTACAGCCCCTGTGGCGAGGACGACGTCGTCACCATCACTGTGTTCATAGCGGCTCTCAAGGGGGAAGTTTTCTGAAGGATGTCTTCCACCTTTCTCGCTCTGTATTACATGTATATCAATATCGTGCCAATTCTTCTTATTATTACTTAAGCGAACGACGCCATTTTCCGCAAAATATTGTGCAAGTGTATTTTTTTTTCTCTCAACTGGGCGAAATAAATGAGTCCTTCAAATCACTTCATCGGTTCAGTTTGTGTGTTTGTGATCTCCAGAGTGCAGCACATTATGAATCTATCCTCACAAAAGTTTCCACAGCAAATCGGATAAGCTGACAGGTAAATTTGGTTAAAATCGGTCCAAGGAAACGATCTTACTCCAGCAATCAAACTTTTCTGAATAACCACCAAAAAAAATGGGTTTCTCTATCTATAATGTTTGACACCTTCCGCAATTAATCATCTTGAAAATATTTACTGTATTTTATAAACTCAAAATTAATGCAAAAAAAAAAACTATCATTATTAACACAATCAATATGCAGTTTCCGAAATAACATTCTAATGAAAATCGAGTTCTTTAGTCAGAAATTTTGTGCAGTCACCCAAAAAAGTCCTGTCACGAACCACGATTCAGACTCGTGAACCCGAAGCAGTAGACACTGATACTGTACATTATTCTGTCCATAAATGCTTCGGATTAAACAGTCTGAATCTCGGGGTTCATGGTTCGCGACAGGACTTTTTTGGGTGACTGTACATACAATTTTCCGCTATTATTAACATTATGAACCTGAACACTAAACACAATAAGTATCAGTAACATAAGCTAGACCAATACAACTAGACTCCTCACCAATGAGAGAATAACCAGGAGTAATAAGTTGTAACGCTTTCAAGAGTGAGGTGCTTCCCTGTCTGGTTCCCGAGATATACTAGAGACTGTCAGTTGATCGAAAATATCCAAAGGAGGGCCACCAGACTGGTGCCTGCACTACTGCACCTCAGCTAGATCCCAGAGAGATTAGAACGCCTGCAACTGCCTAAAGCTTATAATGCAGGCGGGCAAGAGGGGGGGGGGACCTAATTGAAGTTAATAATCATCTCAGAGGGCATTATTCAGCCGAGTGTCCATACCTGGTGCTGGCGGACGCCCGCCCCACAAGGGGTCACCGCGAGTGAGCATTAACGGCACTAAGTCCCATTGGAGCAACGTCACAAGTGGAGTTCCCCAAGGCTCAGTACTTGGACCATTATTGTTTATTATATGCATAAGCGACATAGATATCGGCATAGACAGCAACATAAGTAAATTTGCTGATGACACTAAAATAGGACGTGTTATCAAATCTGACGAGGACTCGGCAAAACTACAGGAAGATCTAAACAAATTTTTCGAATGGTCTGAAAAATGGCAGATGAAATTCAATGTCGACAAATGTAAAGTACTCAGTATAGGAGATGTAAACAGGGAAACCAGATACCAGATGAACAACGATGCCATAGAGAAATCCGACTGCGAGAGAGATTTAGGAGTAATGATAAGTAGGAACCTTAAGCCAAGTAAACAATGTGTTTTTGCTCGTAACAAGGCTAATAAAGTACTTGGGTTCATACAAAGGAGTGTTAGTTACAAGACTAGCGAGGTCATCCTAAAACTGTATCTTGCTCTTGTGAGACCACACCTGGATTACGCAGTTCAGTTCTGGTCACCGTATTACAGAATGGATATAGAATCCTTGGAAAGAATTCAGAGGAGAATGACAAGACTAATCCCGGGCATTAGGAACCTTGAGTATAGAGACAGGTTAAAGCATCTTAATTTGCACTCCCTCGAGAGACGTAGAGCGAGGGGCGACCTGATAGAGGTGTATAAGTGGAAGACAGGGCTAAACAAAGGGGACATTACAAAGGTACTCAAATTATCCAACCAGGAGCGAACTCGTAACAATGGTTTTAAATTAGACAAATTTAGATTTAGGCGTGAAATAGGTAAACACTGGTTTGGAAACAGAGTAGTGGATGAATGGAACAAGTTACCAAATATCATCATTAACTCGAATACGCTGAATTGCTTCAAACATAGGTTGGATGCTCATATGAGCAATAGGGGTTGGGTGTAAACGGGACTGCCTAGTATGGGCCAATAGGCCCGCTGCAGTGTCCTCCATTCTTATGTTCTTATGTTCTTAAGTTGCTATCAAGACTTCAAGAGAGCATATCATAACACAAAGTGGCTTTCAGGGTTCCATGAAGATGTTGATACACGCAGTATATGTCTTATAATACAATAGATCAATAGCCTTACCCTTAATCCAAGTTTCTGGCACTGTAGGAGAGCGAACTATCCTCCCCGACGGTGGCGCCACATGGAAAGATAGCGTGGCGTCTATTGTAGTGCTTCCCATCCTCCTGTAGTAACAACAGGTTCCTTGCTGAGCCTGTAACACGTACGCAAACTGGTGTGGTCAGTCGTCCAAAAGGAAAAGTTGTTTATATACATGAAACTGTCAGATCTTTTTCAGTAATATCAGTTGTAATGAGCAAATAAAGTAAGTAAGGCATTACAGAGCCTTGGGTACAATACCTGTACTAAAAACGGCCTTGAATACGGAGTTCATAAACAGTACAGTATGTTGAAACTTGAAATGTACTTTGTTGAAATTAGATTTTTCTTAAGCATACATTTGTTGAGTTATAATTATGATATGTTTGAAAGTTGAGTTATTAGTGTTTAATATCATGTACAGAACTTTGTGAGGTTAAGAGTCGTTTTAGGTACACCACAGAACTTCATATTTATATTTTAAAAGAAGTGACAACTTTTTATTTAAATTTTTAGAATTTTTATATTTACTGCTTTCATTGGAACGAGAAGTCATTGGTAATTATTTACTGCTTCATATGGCAGAGGGCCTGCCCCCCAGCAAGGAGGTTAGGTTACTTTGGTTGGGGTTCGACTAATTACCCAAATGTAGCCGCAATGAAGTCAAATAATGGTCCTACATGAATAAATCGGACTGCCAATCACTTCTCGACTGGTATTTGGTGTCACGAAGTCACAAAAGATTGGTAAACTTAATTTAATCTGAGTTAATAGATCGAGTGCATGTACCTAACCTAACCTAACCTAACACAACACAACTCAGATTAAATTAAGTTTATCAATTTTTTGTGACTTTATGACACCAAATAATAATCGAGAAGTGATTCACAGCCCGATTTACGCTTGTACGACCATCATTTGACTTCATTGCGGCTACATTTGGGTAATTAGTCGGACCGCTTTGGTTGGTTAGGTCAGGTTCTAGATATTGTCGCCTCTTAAAATACTTACTACTGTATAATGATAAGAACATCTGTGGAAAAAATGAACATAATTGAACGACTTGATCTGGTGGTAGTGATGTTCTCATACGTTATCGAAAATTTATACAGGGAGAAAGCCCCCAAGAGTATATATTTAGTAGTTGCCAACATCTACGTATAAAGGGAACAAATAAAAGTAATTTATTCTATAGGGTTTCCATTGGAAATTAAGATTTTTCGAGCATTTTAACCGATATGAAATCCCCCCTCCAATTACCAGCAATTATTGGTTGTTCAAAGTGGGCGGGGCTTTGAAATGCTGTTCAGGGAAAATGTGGGAAAAAACAAGACAACACCAAACACACTTGAGAACTATACCTAACCTTTCCTAACATAAAAAATCCTAAAACCATAAAAAACTTACCCTATTTGTGTTTTCCGTGTTCAGATGAGGAGGGACCCATAAACTCGAAAGCGATTCTTAACCATTTTGCCAGTTAGGAACTGTTAGATAAGGTTTTCAAAGGATTGTTTGGTGTTCATTTTAGTATTTTACCCCACATTTTACTTTTACTTCAAAGCCCTGCCCACTTTGAACAACCAATATTGCTGCTAATTTATTATTTAATATACATATATAATTTTTTTTGGGTGGGGGGGGTAGTATCGGTTAAAATACTAAAATTATTTAAATTTGCGACGGTAACATAAAAGAATAACTTTCTTTGTATTTTTTTTAGCTCTTTTTCCCTATATAGAAGTATGAAGTTCCTTGTTTGACCTAAAATGGATTTTTACCGAAATATATACTACTGTACGGGCGGTCCAACTTAAGAACGAGGTCCCATAAAATTAAACTTTAAATTTACATTTTTTATATGGGGATTAGCCCACCCACGCACATTAGACAACACATTCTACTTCCAATATCTTCCTAGGTGGTAATATCTCCCTGTTTGATAGCTGCCTATTACCTTTATCTGATGACTTATTTTTTATTTTCACTTACTGTATTTTTAATCCTATTTTTTCCTTTCTCTAAATTAAGTGATTTTAGATGTATAAAGTCTAAAGACTTAGGCTGTCATATAGTGGGATTTTAAACATTGTTCTGTAAGTGTACGGTATGCACATAGGGCATGTGTTTCAACTTCGGTACGTCCGTATGACCGGAACTTGTATGTAACCCGGGGACTGCCTGTAATGACTTGCAGTCACACTGGAAAATGCTTAGGAACCCCTGCTTGATGCTGTTCTTACAGTTTTCCCCATTTTCTATTGCTAGAGTCCAGTATGGAGTCCAAACAAGAGGAAGACTTACAGTTCTTTGTGGCTACAGAGACCGATGGACAACGACACACATTATTGCGAACACCTCGGTCCATGCCTCCACGCCTCAGATCTGCCAGTACGTCTGTGAATGAAGATGCTTTCAACATTCTTATGGCAGATGTGTCAGGCTCTATGTGTTCTTTCTGGTCACATGTAGTTACAGGCTGGGAGAATAACATCAGGAATAACCTTGAAGGTATGTTGTTATTGTATAGGATAAGTTTAGATGCTAATACAATTACTATTATTATTATTATTTTATAAGGGATATAGGAGTAAAATTTGATCTCTTTTGTTAAAATTTCATATACTTGTAATAAAGTTTAGGTTCAGATTCTGTATTGTTATGTACCATGAAAACTATTGTACTGTACTCGAAATTATGCTTAACTAACGAGAAAAGTAAAGATTTTGACAACGCTATATCAGTAGCTCTCTAGTTATTACTAACTTACTTTAAAACCTCTTGTTACCTTCCTTTGTGTTAAAAAAATTCCTTCAATTCATTACTATGGTTTGCTGGTGTTTTCCTCAGTATCCCCTACACAGATATCCACTACAGTACCTGTTACTAAAGGTGAAATTATATCATATTCTTTAACTCTTAAGCACTACGTCAATAGTAGGAAAATAAATTGGATATGATTTTGGAATATACAGTGGTATCTTACTTCAAACCTGTGTTTTATCATTTTACAGGACACACCAAGATTTTCGTGTTTGACCACTTTGTGAAGTTTGTGCGATCTGCTAACTACTTAACCCAGGAAGATTTCTCAAGTGGTGGAACAAATCTTACTGCAGCATTAAAAAAAATTCGAGAAGAAGTAGATAGTTGTTCTGAAAAATATATACGAGTCTTCATTATAACAGATGGTCACCATGGAAGTGGAGAACCTTTACCAGACACTGAAATTAGTCTGATGAATGCACCACAAGGCAAGAGAGTCGATGTATATCTCCTTGGTATTGGATATGGTTTTCCTGTCAACTACAGCATTGACATACGATCATTCATGCACACTGGAAGTGCTAATGTACCTTCACTTTTTTGGGCTAAAGAAATGAATGAAATTGAAGAGCAGATGAGGTCCATTGGAAATGAACTAAGTGTTGGAAGAGCAATTCTCAGTCTGAACTACCAGGGTTATACACTTCCAGGTTTAGACAAATCTCTAGTAATTCATCTTGGTGAGTGGAATTACTTTCCTGAATCCCCAGAAGACCTTCCACCACTAACAGTTAAGGTAAATGATGAACCTCCAAAGACATTACCTATTGAAATTAAAGAAATATCTGTAAACTTATTGGTAGACCAGGTGTTCCGTCAATGGAGCTCTGTTTTACTTCAACAGCACCGTAAGAAGCAGCATGTTCCTATACAAACCTTTGACCTCATGGAGACATTATTCAAGAATGTGATGAATAAACTGAAATCTGAAGTGAGTGATGGAAATAGTGTCAAGGAACGGCTTCAGAAGAAAAACTTGAAGAAGTATGAAGTAGAATATGCAACACTCATGAATCAGAGCAAGACAGTTATTGGTATTGAAGGTAAGTATCAGAATGAAATAGAACTTGCTGAAACCATCCTAAAGAGTACAGTCACAACTAGAAAATATGATACAAGAAATTTAAAAATGAAAGGTCATGGCCAAGAAGACTATGGCGATGACATTCAAGCTTTCCTTAAATTATATGAGAAAGCCAAACCAAGCATCCTACAACTGCCACAACCAACACCTGATGACTGCTGCAGGATCACCATGACCTCAACCTTACTGGATATGCAAGATTCAGACTTTCATTTGCTATTTGAAGAGAACAAGTTTGACTTTTTAAAAACTTTCACAATGACAGGGATTCCAGTGTATGCACCAGTTCGTGATGCCTCACAGATCAACCCATGGACCTTTGGCATAAAACATATGCTTGTGACACCCTTTACAATACTTAGTCAGAGAGCTATTGAAGCCTATGCTGAGTGTGATGAAGATGGGTTTGGAGCTTCAGATAAAGATGTAATACTTCAAAAAAGCGATGAAAAAACTCGTTTCAATGCTATAATACCTATTGTGCCTGAGAGTGCTGCTGGGGTCTTAAAACCTCTTGTTCGTTCCAACCTGTATGCTATGTTGGCTACATTTTGTATCTTGAAAAATCCTCATATTATTGACCATAATGCACACATTGCTGCTCTAGGCTGTGCTTGGGTGAAATCAATAACCGATTATCCTCCCAAAGATCGCCCAGAATTTGTCCAAGATCGACTGAAAAATATTTTAGCAACAGCTAAAATATACATGGATCGAGGAGGAATACTTCGTTATGTAAAAGCTCTTCTGAAACATCCCAAGCAGGCTCTGATGACTGAAAGCACTGAAATGTTTGATGGCCATACCCTCAAATGTGAATCATTCATAAAGCCATTGTTCTTCCTTGGTATGGTAAAGGATAAACTAACAATGCCAGAAACAATAAATCTTCTGAAACTGATGTTAGCAGAGTTCATTGGTCGTTGCCTCTCAAACTACAAGGTTAATGAATCAGAGGCCACACCTTACACAGACTTCTTTGCTAGTGAGCTCAATGATCCAGTCACAAAGAAGGCTTGGTTGGAAAAACACTCAAAGGTAAGATATATTTGTTGTAAATTGTTATTCAACTTAATAAATAAAAAGAAAAATCCATCATATTATTTATAATCAATATTTTAAGTACCGGTACTGTATTATTGTACTCTGTCAGTCACACGTATACAGAAAAATTAGATTTATGTTATTACGTATTTGAGGTACTTTGACTGATTGGATACGGTGTTTGCCTCCTGTCCTAAGGATTGCTGGTTCAATCACAGGATACCCTCATTCTACCCAGCTATAAATTGGTACAGTATCTAACTTTATACCAGTAGTTGAGAAAATGATGCCGTCAAGTGTAATGCTGGTTACTCGGCTTATTTTTGCAGTGTGCTGTATCCACTCTTCTTAACCGGTCATAAGGCCATATTGGTATTTCATGTGATGGTCATTGCATAAATTATGTAGAATTTGTTAAGTTGTATGTTTGCTATTGACATTTGATGATAGCCTTAAATTGACAGTATCCTTTTACCCCTTCAATCTCAAACAATATGACAAATTGGTGAAAAATTCTGTACAAGGCTTACTTATTTGGCTTCACTTGTCATTGTGCAATTTCCTTTTTTGTGAATTCTTATGTTATGAAATATGATCAGAATATTTTGACATCATAATCACGCTAACCAACCCTGTCAAGATGATAGGAGAGGCATTGTTGAGTTTGAAATCCATTAAACCAAAAGGGTAAAAGTAATTTATCGTGTGAGTGTACCTTCCTGGTGCACAGTTCTTGGAAGATTTTTTGCGAAAGAATTCACGAGTGATTATGACGAATAAAATGAGTTAAATTATGTTAAAACTCCCTCTACAGAAATTTTTTTGCAGATTAATTTGATTCAATTTTAATTATCATTTTCACATCTTCAGCTTACTGTACTAGCCATTCCGGCAGTTGGCCTTTTCTTTGTTACGTACACATGTTGCACAGTTAATATTTAAAATTTAAATGAATGGCCTTGAAAACCTTATTCCTAACTACTTCCAGATGACCATAGATCATGTATATACATATATAGTATATTGTCAGTGGAAAGTGGCTGCAAGCCAAACTGACCAGATTAACTAATTGTCTATGTTCACTTAGTTTCTGGAGAAAAACAGAAGATTTTTTTTCTTGTACTCTAATGTAAGGTACTGTACAGCAATAGAATAATGATTATCTCGACTTTAATCTCGAAACACATTGATCAGTATAATTAGTCTTAGTCCATTACTTGGTCCAGACCCTGTGATCCAAAGCTTAAGGTCCTGTCTAGGGTAGTCAAGGTTTGCTCCCCAGGTCAGATGTAAAAAGGTATGTGAAGGTCGTAACAGAGAACAGATGTGCATAACAGGGAACAGACTGACTACTTGACTGGCTATTAGGTTGACAAATGGTGGCAATGATAAAAAAAAATACTATTTGGGTAGTGAAGGCTCATCACATGCACTGAATTATGTATACCACTGTACATATCGGGTAATTGCATAATTTTTTCTTCTAGAATATAATTGATACTTTCAAGTCGGCCCAGGGTAACCTAGTAGAAATGTTTTACTCCATCGATGACCTGAGAAGTTCCTTTAAGGCTCACATTTCTACCCTAATATCACCCTTATCTGGGAAGCTTCTTGAAGAAATAGCTCTAAACATCAACATGGAAAAGGTAGGTTAACTGTACATCAAGTTGTAAATGAGAAAAATTATCTACAGTAGTAAGTATTTAGTACAGTACTGTATATCAAATTACCTGATACCTACCATACATTTGCAGAATATCATAAGCCTGGACAAAAATCACATACAGTACGTACAATAATGGATATTGCATTACTAAGATTAAATTTATTTTTTAGAATATTGTAGAAATTATAAGTGTACAGTTGCAAACAAAAATCCTGTCTCTTTTCTGCTGCTCCACGAACCCCGAGATTCAGACTTGTGAATCCGAAGCATATGTGGACAGAATAATGTATCGGTGATTACTGCTTTAGCTTCACGAGTCTAAATCTTAGGGTTTGTACAGTAGAGCAGCGATTACCAGAGCCACTTCATGAGCTTATTTTTACCCTAATAAATTATATTAAGAGTCTTCCTACATTATGACCAGTGATTTGTTGTTTCAAGATAATTATGGAATGTTGGTACTGTGTGGTTTTTGTAAGCACATTTAGCTTAACAGCTGTGTGCTGCTACCTATATGAATCATCAAAAAATTTCATTGCATTACTCATTGATGAGTACTGCAACATAGCCAAGTGTTTCCTGACTGGAGCCCCAAACAAGGCAGTGTTAGCCATATACAGTATGTTGCCAGTGGTGAAAAAGTGGTCAACTTGGAGTGCCATACCAACAATGTTAGTCCTTCGCTTCACTTACATGGTCTTTTTTATTATTATAATTAAACTTTCCTGCTTATGAAGCCAAACAATAACAAAGAAATGGTGTAGGTGGTGAATGGATGTTGTAACAGTTATTTTATAACAAATGCTGTACAGTTCAGTGTTCCTTTGTACAGTTATGTTCAATATCTTAACCTTATCTTGAATTTTAAATTGTATTTATAAAAACCAAATATACCGAGTCAACTAGATAAATTCAGGCAGATTAGGATGTGTATACTGTACAGTAGTTACAAAGCTCTGTACACATTTCCTCCACTATCCCGACTGTTTGTCCAGAATTGACTGAGGTTGGCACACTATACAGTACCCTAATAGATATACCTTTTCAAGTAACTTAAATCATGAATATTCAACTAGTAAATATCGGGTATACAGTGTATTGGATCATGTGAAGATCA
This sequence comes from Homarus americanus, assembly GCF_018991925.1. Taxonomy (NCBI): domain Eukaryota; kingdom Metazoa; phylum Arthropoda; class Malacostraca; order Decapoda; family Nephropidae; genus Homarus; species Homarus americanus. The sequence goes on from NW_024734940.1 coordinate 12,798,374, forward strand.
GGCACCCCAGCTTATTTCATCTAATGATTCACCACTAGCACTACCTGGCAGGGTTAAATTAGGTGAAATAAGCTGGGGTGCCTGATCTTCATATGGTGCAATGTTTTGATTATTCTGTGCTGTATCTTTGTTTAGATATGATATATATGGGTATGCTAGCTTCTTTGGTGTGCTTAACAAGGAATAATTATTGGCTGCAGCTTGAAGCGTGCATTACAAAGGGATTACACAAAGTTATTTCTCCTGATGATTAAACATCCCAATGCTACCCGGGGGTTCAAGTTATGTTAGGTTGGCATTATGGTTTTTAATTATCAGGCGAGATAAGCATGGATGCCTTATCTTCATGTAATTATAGATTATTCTCAAGTAGGCACACACCAATTTTCCTTACACCAAGTCTCTTCAGCTTAAAGAGCAATTCTCTGTTCCTTTACTTTACCATATGTAGTGTAAATTATTACAGTACAGTACATTGTTATTATTTGTGATGTTAACACCATATAAGAAGACATCTGTTACAGCAGTAAGAAAAATTGAATAAGATCAGTAAATGATGAGGAAAATGTTTTTGTTGTTGATTTCTGCTGTGCTTCATTTTAGTGGAAAAAGGCTACAAAAGTAAAAGCTACTATTATTATTTATGTACACACACAAGAAAATTAAACTACCCGGTACATGTATCTTAAATGAACGAACAATTGTGATCACCATTTGTGATTCCTTGACAACTTAACCAAAGCTGCTGTACATTGTGTTCATTTCCAAACACATTGCACAGAGTTGGGCAGATAGTATTTTGTGTGTGTGTGTGTTTGTGTATAAACATTTATCAGAAACTTAAAAAGTGAATATTGTTGATTTTAAAAGGTGTGACTGAGTTAATGAAATAATGTTGATAAATACTGTATATTAATTTTCAGGTAAAGAAGCTGAGTAATTATGGAAGTTGTGGATATGTCAAAATTAAATCCTTCCATGCATGGGCTGAGGAAATGGGAGTTCCCAATGATAGTATTAAAGAAGCCAGTGACCCATCACAGGTATAAAATTTTCAATCTTTTTATTTTGTAGTGAGAGATGCTAATCTTCATGAGATATTTGTACAGGTATTTATATAAGTAATTGAAAATTGTCATTGTTATGATCCACCTTAGAGAGGGGGAGTACAGTAATGTGTGCAGTTTGGCAAATAATGATTGACTTTCTTTAGAGAAAGTTGGTAAAAATTAATTTTTTATAGGTTCTGCGGTATGTGAATGAGGCTCTTCAACATCATAGTTCTAAGGAACGTCTTTCAAAAGATCTTGACACAACTGAAGAAGCCATGGAATTTATCAAGAAGAAAGTAATTCAAGAAAACACAAAGACTTTGAAGGAATCTCTGTTAAAAGAGGTATGTATGTCGTAAGATGAGCTTCTGTCTGATATAAGAGTAATCAACATATATTACATGATATGCAGTCATTGACCAATGCTGGTAATATGTTAGAGAAAATAGATACATGTACTGTAATGTAAAGGATGTTTTGCCCTGAGAGTTTGGGTGAGGGAATCTCCATTTTATCCAATTAAATCATAACTTAACCCTACCGGTATTGTAGGAATTACCTGAGTGGGTTATACTATTATATACTGTATGTGAAAAAGAAAAAGAAATTGAGAACAATATAACAGATAGATGGAAGGGTATGGTATTGTTTATATAAATACTTTACCATTAGGGTCAGGAGTGTGCTGAAGCAGAGTGGCATAAGGCTTACACAGTTCTACACAGCCCACTGGTAATGCCCTTGAAACAGAAGCAGATAATAGAAGCAGCTCAGGCCAAAGGGATAGAAGTCACCGAAGAAACATTTAGTCGCATTTACAGGTAAGTTTAATAATAGATGGTGCTGGAGTTAGTGGTGATGGAGTTAGTGGTGTTGGAGTTAGTGGTGTTGGAGTTAGTTGTGAGAGTCTATGGAAAATATTAGTCATTGCTTACAGGTCTCCTACGAGTTCAGTAAATAAGGATGGTGGTGATAGTGGTGCTGATGGTGACAATGTAGTTACCATGATGATTTAATACTTTAGTTTTATGGTTTAGGCTACTTTGACCTTCATTTTATCAGTGTAGTGTACCCCTTGTTTGAAGCTGATGGCATGGTGAAGGGAAGGGTAATCTATTTCTCCAAGGGAATAACCCAGGGTAATGATAGGAGGTTTTGCCTGGACTCGAGGATTCCCCGATAAGTAGTCCTGTACAGTATTGCATATAATGGTTGACACACTGTATTTTATGAGTGAATTAGCCAGCTTCAGTCACCATTGCTTATCTCTCATTCATTATTTGTATGGATTGTCTCAGCTGCTGCCTCACCACAGTTATGACACTGTCTTCTTTTCTATATCAATGTTAAGAGCAATATTATTTTTGTTTTAAAAGAATTAATTACTGGTATCTAACAATCCGAATTTACAAAAATAAAATTATTGAGGGTTTTCCTGATGATCCAGATTTTGAAACTACAGTCCAGTACAGTATTGCAGTTAATAAAATAAGAACTTGGTATTAAAATTTTATATTATTTGAGAAGACTTAATTGCCCATTGATAATTAGCACAAGTATAGGTTGTTTATTCGTTTATTTTTAGGTATGATGAGCGTCTGGGATTACTGCGCAACGCCTGTCAGATTCCAGGATGCCCACATTATTTGTCCCCGCACAGAAATTTCAATCAGCATCTCGCTGTTGAGCGGGAACATAAAAACTTCCCTCATTGTCTTCACTTGGTACGATATCATTAGTAGTGTGTTATGTCAGTGTATTTGAATAGCGTGCTTTAATAAATATAAATGGTATTGTACTGTCAATCATGAGTTTTTATGCAATTGTATTTAAATACTACTTTGACAAATGATTTGTTTAGAAAAAAGTTAAAATTTTCACTGGCTTAAGATATGTCATTCTGATTTGTTGAGATTTTGTGGAGAAAACTTGACCTTTGTGGTTTACAGATTTCCCACCAGTTCAGTGATAAGGACCTAGATACAGTTGTACAAGAGATAGTAAAAGGTTCACTTACTGGAAGACAAAAGAGGCGACAACCTTCCGCTCCTGAGCCTTCATCCCTCAATCCTCTTCTGGGTGAACTGAAGAACCTTTTGCAAGAATACTGTACATCTGAAGGACAAGAGTAAGTGTCATCTGAGAAAGTAAACTCTGGGTAAAATTAGACCATATGCAGTATTCTATTGAGGTTGTCCTGAAGACCAAAGATTTTCTCTCTGTGGATTCAAGAAAACTTAAAAAATTATTAATGAAAACTTAGAGCTTGGACAGAATTCAAGGGGTAATGAAGTTTCATTGTGACATACTGTAAATATACTTGTAAGATTAGTACTGTATTATCAGTCATCTTTCTGAAGCAACATATTAGTCCGTCATGAATACAATAATTTAAAAGTTGATATATCCACATTATATATAAGGTACAGAACAGTATTGTTTAGTAAGTGTCACAATTAAAGTTAGATCTTCTATCTATTTTCCTGTCTTAACAGTGTTGAGTCACCACAACAATCGAGCTACATGAAAAGAATGTGAGTGAAGTTGAAGATTAATTCTATGACAGTGTGAGATGTCGATATTAAGGCCACAGTATTGTTAAATGTCGGTGATAGCTACAGTAGATTTTCTAAGGCTGTTTTCTTTTCTTAATAGTGTTGAGTCACTGCAACAACAAGAGGAGAATATGAGTGACTCTGAAGACCAGTTTTATGACTGTGAGACTTAAAGGGTCTTCATACTTCAAAATATTTACATTCTACTATCTGTAAGTATGCAAGTATAGTGTTGAACCATGTATTTTCATAATAAAGAAATATATTGTACTGATCATGTTGTGATTTACTTGCATATAAAAATATGTCTCACTCATACAAATATTTTCTGACAAAATGGTGTTTAGTTAAGAGTTGAAAGACCCAACACTGAAAGTCAGATTGAAATATTGATGTCTTTGGTATATTGTGATTTTATTTATTTCTCCATGATTTTGATCTGTGTTTCTGGGAGTTGAGAGAGAAGTAAGTATACAGTAATTGAAATATTTCCTGTGATATGAATACCTATTATTTCTTATTTTTTCTCTGATGGCTGTACAGTTCATGTATTCAGAACTATTTTTTTCCCTTCATATATTAAGTTCCTAAGCAATGTGTCTCAGATTAAAAAATAAAAGGAGGGGCTTCTTCATTACAACATACACTGTGCTACATCTTTGTATATGCTGCTTTGGTATGAAATTATTTTATTATTGTAGAGGAAAGCGTTTCAACAATACCTCCACTTTATACTGTATATTGTTCAACACAAACATACTCGGGATTGTATATTTTTGTCTGATGGCACATTAAATATATTCATAATGTATTGTATTGTATTGAGAACACTTTGCTGATATGCAAATTCCTCAACATGAATGATATATTAAAACTTGATCAGTTGTAATACAGTACTGTAGATAAATAAAAGGGTAATTTTGTTAAGATGTTAAAATAAATATTACAAAAAAATTATAATTATTATTATCCTGTTGAGAAATTGCTAGAGAATGATTACATTCAACAAGTAAATAGAAACAGACACTACAGTACGCATAGCATAGTAAATCATAAACAGGTTAATCTCAAAGTACAGTACAGGAATATCCTGGTTATTGCAGGGGAAGTGCTCCTAAAAGTCATTGCAAATATAAAATTTTCAAATATCGGGGCAAGTTTCCCCATAAGAATTAATATAAATACTAAATAGGGGGATGTGTTCCCAGCCAACAACTTTCACCACAAATTTTTTTTATACTGTATACTCATTATCTGAGGCTATTAGGGTCCAGAGTCATGTGTATACTGTAGTACCTATAGATATATAGTCAGCATAGATAGTCAAGTTATGAAAAGAAAATAATAAGAAACGTCACTAAAACGAAAGGAAATAACACTTACCACCTCACTCACTATTTTGTTGCATTTCTCTTCTGTTTCAGACAGTCTTTGAGCCTCTTTGGAACACTTTCAGCAAGGTTTTGGAGTAGTTCAGGAGTCAAAGAAGTCCACACCTCTTTAAATGCTGCCTCTAGCTTGGGAATAGAAAACGTGTTCATGTCACAAAGGCGTCTTTTCATGATCGCCCATAAATTTTCAGTGAGATTTAAGTCTGGGCTATTCACTGAAATAATTCACTTCACAGTCCTTCATCCACCAGTGTGGCAGGGGGCACCATCTTGCATAAAAATGTCTGCTTTGGTTTTCTCAAATGATGAAGGTAAAAAGTCACACAGCAGTTCCAAGTAATTGGGGGAGGTACTCTTCAGAGGAGGGTGGGCTGTAGACCCTCCCTCCAATGCACCCAGTCACAGAAAATGTTGCCTCCTCTCTCCATAATACAGTCCTCCACTCTTCTAAGTCCCATTCACCATACTTCTTGCAGAGCTTAATCCTGTTCGCCTTCTGCCTCTGTCAGTAGTGGTTTGTGCCAGGCACGGTAACTCTTAAACCCGAGGTCATCGTACAACGCCTGTTGAATGCACCTCAGTGACACGTGTCCCAGCAGATGCAGGGTTTTTTCCTTCACTTCCCGGGCTGTAAATGTGGGTTTGACCTTCACCTGCCTAGAGACAACTTTAAGGTTCCTTGGAGACAATAACTTGGGCCTACCAGACTTGGGAACTGGGGCTGGTGTGCTGTCTTCCCCGTCTCCTTGTAATGCTGCAAGAGTCTTTGAACACTATGGACGTTCACACCAGTTTGAGCAGCTATTTCTTTGAGCTCTTGCTATGCTTTAAACAAAGCAATCACTGCTGCAATATCCTCCATAGTTGTGACTCTTCTGGGCATGATGGGTGGGCACAACAGCAGAGCACGTGACCTTGCACACACCATAAAAGGGCCACCTCCAACAACAAAAACTTGAGACTCCCATCACTGCTGCATGAGGCAAACTGGCAGGAAGCCATGACGTGTACAGAGTTGCCAAGTGTCACCACTTCACAAGAGGTATGAAACGATTTACGCTTAAAGTTAAAGCGTCGGCCCTCTTGCAAATTAACTTTCCGCGCTGACTGTGTGTGGATATACTTACATATATATATTTCCTTCCCATCATAATCATTGTCTTGTAAAAATTTCTGTTTGTAATCATAGTTCATAATAAAACAATTTTTCGGGCATGCATATTTATTTGACATATATAACATTTAGATAATGAATATGAAACACAGAGGACAGCTCATTGCTCATAATGACTAGCAAAACTTGGGATGAATACATGAACTTGCATCACCCAGTCTGATATTGAGAAGAAACCAACCTACACGATACCTTCAACAAACATGTACCTTTTCAATTTTTTTCTCATACACGACCAATTTACTTTATCTTTTAGCTAGAAAGTTCACACGTACATATTGCTAAGGATATTGTAGGTAGGAAGTATTCTTTTTCGAACACAAAAAATGAAAAATATTTCATGGACATCAATGTCTGGCAGCTGTTACATATGGAAAACACAGACACCAACTCCGTTATTTTATAAAAAATAAATAAAAATAAATAAAAAATACAAAGGGAAAATAAAGTAGTTCAAGAGGGTATTAATGCGTGTTTCCTTCATAACAGCAGTAACTGTCTATAAAATAGTAAACATAATTTAAAGTTGCACTTGGAGTATTCATTAGCAACTACACTCTTATACTAAAGCAACCACTAAAGTCTTAAGAATATTTGTTTGCTCAATTTATACATATCTGAATGCAGTACGGGACATTAAAACCACCGGTAACAATAAAAACCCCATCAACAAAGAGGTTCACATCTTGACAAAACATAAGTATAGAATTTTGTAGGACATTTCTAGATATGTTTAATCCACTTTCAAGGCATCCAAAATTATTACACATCAACAAAAACACTGAATTCTTAGTATTTTGTGGGTACAATACCTTAAAGACCATTACATCACGTCATAGCTAATGGGGCCAATAACCATACGTCTGTCAACAGGTGGCAGCAGGGGTAAAAGACGTCTTACCTCAAAACCAGACAGCACATAATGCCTTTTCGATTATTTTTTCATTCTTCCTTACCTCTTGCAGTGCCCTGTCCATATATAGTAGTTTCTCCACCATGAACAAATAAAATATCACAAGGAGCTAAAGACCGCAAATATACAATTACCTGGTCAGATAACATAGCCTACTGTGAGAGTAGTACTGTAGTCAGGTTCAAACTAACTCAATACAAGGCTTAACTTTCAAACTTGTTCAGCACAACAGTGGTATTGGTAAGTATCAATGTTACTCTAAGCTGAGGCTGGTTTTAAATGTAAGGAAAACATACGTACAATACTGTTTATACACATTTATGTATATAACTGGCACGTTACTACAAACAACTCTACATTATTCCATGAAAATTAGCCACCACTGTAGGGAAGAATCCACTGTAGATTACGTGTCATGTTCAGCCTAAGCCAATGTTTCTACACGTCATCACTGGACACACACGGCCGAGCAAGTGTTCTAGGTATTGTATTTAGCAACAATAACTATATTTTATGCAGAAAACAAAATCCCTTCTGTACTTTTCATAATCATAATTTTATATCTAACATGTGTCACACCAATGCTATGAACATAACTAACAGTACTATAATGAGATTCTCAACTTATATGTTCATTCTACATTACAACTACTGGTACTTCAAACCTGACACATGACTGAAACTTCAAAGAGCCTAATATTATAATAATTAAATACAGAATAACTATGCTTGATGCTAAATGTTGCAAAGATCCTTTAACACTGATGAAATATATATTTCTATAACATGTGCAAATACCTTCTCTTCAATTCTTTATTTCCCTAACACTACTACTGATTACCTTACAATAAATACAGACTCTCAATAACTCCCCCCAAAAAAATTTCCCGACAGAAAAAGTACACTACTGTATGCTAATTATTCAACCACAATGTTCTTCATGATTTAAATGGAAAAGATAAATTCAAGCACCTGCTGTAATCACGAAAGTCCCAAAGTTACGCATTTGAGTAGCATATTAAAATAGTTCATGAAGATAATGTGATCTTGTTCCTTGACAGTGGGTGGACTAAAATTTTATATTTCCTTTAATTATTGTTAGAACAAGAACATACATAATGGCTGTTCTAATATGTTCAGTTGAGATAAATGTAAAAAATGTTGGTTAACAAAGTCCAACCAGGATTGGATTCCTTATGACCAGGCATATTTTGGCATTATTTAACAGCTACTTAGGTTATTCTAGTAATTAAACCAACAGATTTTAAACTCCATGAATATATCCAGGAGTGTGTGTGTGGAGACATGAAACTGAGCTTGAGATTTTTAACAATTTGTGATCAGCAAAGTATATTGGTATCTTTTGAAAATAGACAATATGGAACAAGGAAGAGTAGCTCTCATAAGACAAAGAACCAAAACGTCCTCCCAATGCATATAATTCCACATAATTTGGTTCCGATCGGCAGTCAACCAAAATTACTGAGTATTTTGAAAAGTACCTGGAGTAAAGAACGCATCATTATAACCTTGATTACTGATTCTAAAACATAAATCATAATGTACATGTGTTATATAAAGGATTCTCTAGTTTTCCTCATATAACTCAATGGAAAAAAAACTGTCTTGGTAATGTAAACACCAAATACAAGGTGTTTATAACAACTGGCATTGGCACATGACTTGCAGTGTTTGGATGAGCAAACATAATTTACAGAAAAGTTCAAGATACAATAAAATATTATGTAAAGAAAATGTTGAATGTTTAAACAGTGAAGTGCAAAAAAAAGTTATTAAATCACATGAGCATTAGACACTTCAGATTAATTCACACGATAATTAAACACCTTTACACTAACCAAACAACACAACTCAGGTAGCATAAGGTTATTTAATCATCAGGTGAAATAAGCTGGGGTGCCTGATCTTCATGTGATCCTAAAGTAAACAAGATATGCCAGAGTAGCTGAGAAAATGTAAAGTCACTGTGTGGAGCTTTTGAAGTGTTAGGTCGGATGATATGAACATCAGTGCATCAAGATCTTTCTCTAGTTGCCTCACATCTCTTAAGAATATCCACAGCCAATCCCAACTAATTTCGTCAAAGAAATTTATACCGGTCAGTTTTTTATATAATTAACAAGGATACAGACATGACTGCTACTGTTTTAGGCACCAATACCAAACATGTCAACAGGTGCCCACACAAAACACCAATACAATACGGCGACATAAACGAACACGGCCAACACACAAAAAGACTTAAGTGCCTCTGTTAAAGATGTGAAAATAAACACAAAAGAAATAATTCACTATGCACTAAAGTAAATTATGTATTAATAAAGTTAAATATATCTCTAATACATTTACTCCACTCCTACTAGACTTCCATAACAAACTCTTCTATATTCTCAGTTTTCTGCAACATCAAAGACAGTATTTTATATTCTCTTTAACCCCTTGGCCACCAAAATATTGCTACCACACTACTGTACAATGGATTTTAAAACCTCAAAGCATCAAATTCTTTCATATGTTAAGAAATAAAAATATGTCATCATATTTTTGTTGAGCTCAAGACTTGTCAGTTTGTTAATGGAAGACTCATTTTGCTGACCACTATCAGGTAATGCTGCAGTACAACATCATTTATATAATATCAGTAAGTGATCTCATGTGCTCATAAACACATAAATTCTTGCTGGTCTTAAATTACATTGCTCTTTTAAGTCTTGGTCCGCTTAAAGCTTAACACCACAGCATGAAATTTTAATTAAACGTATGAAGCTCTCGCCAACATAAACACATATTGATCTAATGAACTGAATATCAAGGAATATTTCATGATGGTCCTTCTATTCCATAATAAGGCCCTAGATATGGTTTAACACTCTTGCATCACACAAACCAGCAGCACCCATCAACAAAATACCCTTCCCCCAGAATCACTCAACACCACGCTCACTGCTGGTTCCTCGATGTCTTCCCTCTAGCTCATCCTTCACCCCACCCCTCTTACTTGTACTGTACACTTTTTACCAATCCTTCACATCCAGTAGCACTTTATTCACTTCCTCATATCTCTATTTCTTGTTCTTAATTATGTCATTTCTTTTGTTTGTAATTTGCTCCCATGTGATATCATCTCAATAAGTCCCCTCTACATCCCCACCTATGCCACTCTTGACACAGTTCCCCCTCTCTATACATTTATTAATCCACCAATTACTTTCTTTCCTCTGGCTACTCAGTGGTTAAACTCATCACTTGTTATACTATTACAAACACATCTTCTCCCAGACATCTAGACACAGTACTTTATTCCCTCCAGTCATGCTAACAATTATTTGTCTCCCTTCTCTATGCACAGTATTTCCATTACTTTACGTTTGTTTACATTCACTACCTTCCCTTCACACACACACACACCTCTTATAAGTTACCCCACTAGAGTAGCCGATCCACTTCCATCCTCCGATCACCATTCACTTAACCTGCACCCGTCTTACTATCCCAGCCGTGAAAATATTAACTATCCACAGTGACACTACACATCATTAATGAAGTCTTACTCACTAGAAACCAGTTTCTCTCTTCTCAACAAAATTAATGATGAAATATTTGTGAATTTTATAAGACCAGCAGTATGAGCAGTGGCAATTTGGTATACAAGGGGTTAACATAGAAGTGTAAATTCTTATTCTTGTTTAACTAGGCTAATATTTCTTTTATAATATACAATACTATACCAATTTCCTCAGGGACACCATTCTCAATTCATATCCTTATTCTATAAAAGCATAAATTGAGAATGCTTCTCTTATCAGATAAATAAATTCTTATGATTCGTATCACAATTTTTCCTTTGTACTCGCAATCCAATATTCAGTTTCTGTATCTTATATACCAAGTAATATGTTAATGAGAATGAAAAAGAATCAATAGCAAAGAAAAAATAGTGTTATAAATAATGTAACACACAATATTGTATGACTAAAATTTAGCGTGAAGTAAAAATTTACAGAAATTTACAGTCTGTACAAGGTCGAATTAAACAGTTTAGTTTAATTTGGTTTCCACAAGTGAACTGCACAGGTACTATTCAAGCAAACCTAACCTTGCCTACAATACCTTAACCTAACCTATACTTCATGAACGAGGAATAGGTTTACAATATCTCGCACATGACACTATGGTTGAAAGTGGCTCATGTCATCTCACTTACACAATATGATAAACTGGACTCTAAGGGAAATTTAAGTTTTCAGACCCTTTCTCCCCAATTAGTCTGGAGCTACAGATGTTCTACTGTTTTATATAAGGCCTTGTTGTTATAGAGGAGTACCATAACACTGTGCTATCCTTATAATTGCCTCTCGAAGTGAAATTGATAAAAAGTTCTGTAAAGGGCCAAAACATAAAAGCTTTGGGAGGTGAGGGAGGCAATCCCATGCCCCCACACACACCACAATAACATGAGTGCCAATTAGTCACTGGGGTTAAGCCAAAACACCCAGCTCAGAGTTACAGAGACCCATGATAAAAGAGGATGTATTAATACAGTTTTATACCGTTATTTAAAAAAATTAAACTAACTTTACTGTACTTTATTATATTTTTTACCCATTATTCCTGGAATAATCTGCAGTATATTAAGAGGCAGCACATAATGAAAATATATGTCCTAAACAGGCTTACTATACAGCACAACTGTGAGCAAGGAGGCCATAGAAATAAGGGTTTACAGTACTATACTGCAAATAAAAAAACATACTCTAAGAATAAAAACCAATAAAATTCCTGTGACACAATTCGCTCAACATTGATAGTTCCAAACTCCAAGAAACTGATCTCTGTTATGAATGTATTCAATTACAAAAACTTTACCACCTTAGTCATTATTGGCAGAGTCCATTTTTAACTTTTAGACTAAGACAACTTAAGAGTATAATGAACAGTGAATGAATAATGCATGAAAAAATTTTATCACCATCAAATTGTACAGTACAGTAGTATGTACTATAAACTAGCAGATATTAAACTGTAATCTTAGCAGTCATCAACCGATGTCTACATTTTAATGACACAGAGTACAGTACAATACAGTTTATTATTACAGAAAAAGATGAAATTTAAAATGCTATCTGTACTGAACAGTAGTATGATAATTTTGTGATCAAATTGTCCATCAACAACATTAAACAATAGCTAACCTGGCATAGATTTCATAGAAATGTGAAAATAATTTAAAACACATTCAATGAACATGTCACATCCAAACTAATTTAAGCCTTGAATTAAGAAATATATACTTAGTGAACAGATAACATTCTATTGTAAACTATTAAAATTCACAGTAAACCACATCATACTGATGTACTGTACTATTCATAGCAACATACTTGTAGTTAAAAAAATTGTTCTTTGGCATATCACAAACCCTTGCCTTTCAATAAAGTCCAACTCTGTCAGTGATAATGTGTTTAAAGGCCTAAAACAAACAATATTCACAGGGAAAATGTCTAGACTTCTGGCAATATGTTGAACCTAACCCACTTCTTTCTGCTCCTGATAACAAGAGGCATCCATTGATTTTGTTAAACTGTATGTCATTAAAGTGGTTCCCATATAAATGATGGTCTATTTTGACCATTCAAACCATCCCAGATATTAAATTAAATCATACTTTCTATCAGACTTGGCTTCCAATACTGGACTCAAAAGTTTGTGAACCATCTCAGGAGCAAACTGGAGAAAACTCTACCAGTGAGTAGTCGCTAAGGAGCATCGTGATCAAACACATCCCAATGACCACCATTTGTTTAAATTTTCAAACAAAAGGGAGTCACTTAGGTACTTGTATCTGTAGTGACGAGGTCTCCCAGTCTCCAAGCATTTTATTGCAGGCAACTATTTTGACTTTCAACATGTCATCTCTTTCAGCCAGAATTGTAAACCCAAAACAGTACTTCAACGATCTAAAGTAAGAAGCGTCAGAAGAGGGACACCTACCATGGTATCCACAACAAGGTAGAATTATTGGATCACCCAGCCAAGATTGAAGAGAGCAATGCCCTATACATTATTCATGCATAAATTGAATCATGGATGCACATTACATTTATGTGTAAAATTTTACTGTTCAAGATAAGCCTACAAGTGTTGTTAAAAAGTAATTTTGGCGAGTTTGACAAAATGTTGTAAGCTTGACCTCATTAACCCCTATAGCTCCCATAAGATATACACATATTGGTTTGTATCTGTAAATTCTAACAATAAAAACTACATGCCACTACAACTACACAAACACTGAAATTACTGCTGCATGATATAGACATAATGAATGAATGACAATATTAAATATAAGCCTACAGGTAAGAGCCAATGCAGTGATGCTTGTGATAATACATATACAGTAATAAAGAAGGCAAAATTTGCAGGGTTATTGGCAAAAATTATCTCAATCTGTTTACATATGAGTACTGTACGTTATTCTCATACCCTTCATGAATTTAACATTTGCAGAAATAGTCTTGCAATTATAGGTACAGTACAGTATAATTGTTCCAGTTTTTCTTATAATTGGCATCACCTCATACCTTTGTTGGGCAGCTCCTAAGGCAAGTGATGGAGATTAGATAACTATTATACAATGATTTGGTGCTTCCTGTAACAAAATATAAATAATAAACATGACAATCATAGAATCTATTGTAAGTTAATATTGATGAAGAAATATACAATTCAAATGCTTATTGAAGCATCTTACAGTACAGTACTTCAGGCAGTGTCTTAAAGCAGGATGTTGGTATCTGAACCTGTGCCTCACTTTAATACATTACTTTTATGATATTTCCCACCATGTTTTATTATTTAGTGTCCTTATTGAATAAAACTTACTTAACTGACAATAATATGAAGCTGTATAGTAAAGCAGCATGATGCGATGAAATAAAATTATGTATTACTGTAAACATTAAAGGCGTCATGACACATTAAGACTGGCTGCATCTTTTATCCTGGTTCAAAATTCCATGAAAATTAATTTACAAAGTGTTGGTGAGAGTTAATAAAGATGTTTCCCCAAAGCTTTTTCTTCTCTTGTTATTTCAGTCTTCACTACAAAGCTCTTCCTCATTGGCATCATATTAGAAAAAGCTGGTAGATATGCAGAATACTTTTGAAAACAAATAGCAAGAAGCAGGAGTGTTAGTGGTCAGTGGGATGCTACAGCCAATGGGTCCATGTGTATGTGGCTAAGGGTGTGAGTTGTCTTGGGTGGGAGCAACACCTGTTCTCATTTTGCCGTTCTTTTAATATTTGCAATTGTATTTTTTTTCTAAATATCCAGACCTCTTGGTTATCTGAGATGATACAAAAGGTTCAACTAAACATTGTACATTTTCTATTTGTTATATTTTAATACAAGAATTGATTTAATACCAATCATAGTTTAGGGCCCTTTGTGAGAGGTTTCATCATGTAACTGTATGAAAGGTCCAGTAATTACTGTATCCATGTAATCCTGTGCATTCATCTGCAATGCCACAATGTGATATCACTTTGAAGATATACTGAAGAAAAATATTATTACGTTTCAGATTCACGTATTTCATCCCTGTACTTTAACAGACGAGAGAAACAAACACACAAAGACCCTCTTGGTCTTACTCATAAAGAATCCTAACAAGCTACTCGGTCTACTGTGTCAATTTCTCCCAAACACCAAATTGCAAAAAATAAAAATAAAATAAAATAAATAAACCAAATCACAAATACTGTGTCACAAGCATGACCAAGACAGAAAATATGTACAAAATTGAAAAAGGTAAAGAACAATTACTGAAGACTTAAAAATAAAGATAAATAAATCTTTGTGTGTTATCATGCATGAAAGTTTATGCCCGATACTTCAAACCAACTGACTGGGACTTTACAATTCCATATCATATCAAATTGAGCGGCAACAATTCCAGCTTCACCGATGCTACGTCTGTCGATGTAATAATGTTGACCAGAACAAATTAGTGTACATATCTTCACTACATATTGTATATCTTGGCTATGACTTGACAGCAATGGAGAGAATATACAAAGGTAATCATTCAGCACAAAGCAGTATGAGGCTTGGCTTCAAGTGGTCCCAAATGGCCTCAAGTTGTCAAAGCTGGATTCCATGTATATATCTACATACACTACAGTACAGTCTATCGCAATAAGATAGGGAAAAACTACTGTAAAATCATTACAAAAACCCAGTTGCTCTCGAGTGAAACCCAAGACTCAATGCACCAAGCTGGTCAGCCAACTTCTGTCCTTCTTTGGGAGTACAGTACAGGACGTTGATACTGATGCTATGAAAAGCTCTTCCTAAACAACTGAGGCTAACTGTTGGCTAAGTTGGTGTGTAGCAGCAGAAGGCAGTATTTAAAGGTAATGTTTAATATGAGTGCCTCATATTCTGTTTTATTACAAAATCAAAGCTAAGAAAGTTTCCCTGGCATCATTGAGTAGCAACTGATAGGTACAGTAAAGTGAAGTTAACCAAGACACACACACACCTGAGGAACATTTGAATATGAACATAAAAACAGTTTGTGACAAAAAAACAAACAAGGAAAATCAACTGTCTTAAGCGTTGACCTCAGAAACATTCTCTTATCATAAAATATATACCCGTGTATATATCATATATACTGTATAGGAGGTCACTACTTTATGAATTAATATCATTACAATCATTCAAGAATAATATCAGTCAATGATCCAGGGGTTACTTTACATCAACAGTACAGTGTATAATCAGGCAAGCTGCAGAAATGCAATTGACTTCCAATTCTTCTTCCATATAATATTCAGGGAACAATTACCCAGTACCACAGATATGAAAAGCTGGGAACATTACTGTAGTTTACTGCTCACCAGCATTCCTAATTATCCAATGTAGTGTAGTGCTGTAGTGCTGTATAATGCCACAAATGTGAAATATGGGACAGGAAACCTTTTGCATTTATAAAACCAATTATAATAAGTACTTATATGACTATATAAAAAGATAATATTAAATAAGAATAACATACACTAGATGAGAAGAAAGCACAGCCAGACAAACAAACTAAATTACATAAGTGGCGGAGTTGATTATGTGCTAAGTTCTCGGGTAGTGGGGAGCACAACAGAAAATCGAGCTGAAACAATTACGCTTTTGGTCTTTTTAAACACAAACTGAATTTCTATAATGAATTAGAAATGAAACAAGAAGAACAAGGAGCAGAAATTTACCTGTGGAAGCAGAGAAACTGGCTTGTGTTGATGGACTCGAGGAAATCATGCACTTTTGTTTTCACTGTCGGTTGTCTGTTTAAAGTGACCTTAAAAGTCTCCCATCTTTCTCACACTGTTAATATTCTAGAGGGAAATATATCAAAATACTGTACAATCTTCTCCGTAAAAATATCATTACTGTATTATTTAATTATCTAACATGTATGTGTCTGTCTGTTAGGGTATTAATAATTTGTATATCCCCTAGCTGGCCGTCCAAGAGCCCAACGTGTTTTTCCCTACAAGTTAAATTGATCAATTGTATGTAGATTTGATTGTATGTAAGTCTCCCTTGAAAGTAACCTTGAGAATATAAGAGTCTACAGTATGAGTTTATAAGAAAATTAAAACTGTACTGGAAACAAACAAACCTACACAAAACCTAAAAAAAACTGGACATGATATCTTAGATTGCACAACAAGACAACTTCCCTGTGTACACCATTCAAAAGTATAACTACACAAGTAGGCTGCGGTTAATTCAGGTATCATTGGTCATGGTCTACAAAGCAGATCCGAGCTCCCATAGGGGGACTGAGGTGATGCAGGTAAGATTCATGGCCAACCTAAAGTCAGTAAATTAATTGTCGTTTAACGTTTCCCCGCATTGTAATTAATATTCTGTATGACATGTTCTTAACCATTTTGAACACCTTCAATGAGAATATCCCATGAACAGTTTTGCCGACTGTACACCTTCAGATATCACTAGTCATTTGTCAATAAGAGCTTGAAGGCATCTTGAAGTCAGAAAATATATCAAAAGAATTCTTGTTGTTGACAAATGTTCAAAAAGTGTAATTGTACAAGACAAAAGCTCAGACAACACCTCCTCAGCATTAGTGTATAATTACCTTCTTTAGTGATTTTCTTAGTACTGTATATATTCTCTTCATGACCATTAAAAAATCAGATATTCATAAAACCATACATTCCAAAGATTTACTTACTTGTACACATAACTTCTAGTCCCAACCTATGCCCTGTCATCCATCCTCAAAAGACTGCCACTCTACTGAGAGGGAAACTAGTGACTCTTATGGGAGCTACCACCTGAAATATCTTGCTTTGATAAAAATAAATACTCTTAGGAATATATATATCATTTGCTTTCAGGAATAATGGTAACAAAACAAAATGTACATCAAGATGCATAACATAATTAACTCTTAAAGCCATCTGACAGCAAAGCTAAACTATAATGTAGGACACAAACAGAAGCTGCAATTTGAGAGTTCCAAGTCTTATGGACAATTGAAAACAGTGCAGGAGTACTTGAGCATGAATTGTGGGAGAGGCAACCAAATTGCTTGGACACAAAACTCAATTACAAAAGCACTATACTGGCAGTTGAGTAATGACAATGGCAACTTATTTGGTGAAAGATATCTGACACCATCACCACCACTGTATCAACAAAGCAACTGCAAAAGTACTCATTTGACGTTTTCTTAATACTGATGTCACACAGGAAATATTATTTTGATTGCAACTCACATGTGTCTGTTAATATCAACAATTTATGCTCAATTTTAACCCTAGAACGAATAAATGACCATCAAGACATGAGGGCATTTTGGTAATGTATTTTGTGAGTCCTCATTATGAGGTAATCTTAAATTAATGAAAGAACTAAAACATATAACTTACTGAGATAAAATCAATACAATATGTGAACACAATTTTAGAAAACATTTCAGAACTACAGTACAGTATTCTGTTCCTGTAAGAAAACATTTTAAACACAAACACAGAAAATAAACTTTACTGTGGAAACCTGAAATATTGTGATTAATAATTTACACTGAAGCATTCGATGAAGTCATACAGGAGTTTAATTGATGCCTACCTTGGCTTTACAATAACTGTACTTGAAAGTTACACAATCTGAAGAACTGCATTAATTTTTGTGTAATGGGCGATGATAATAAGAACTTGGACCTGCTAAAGGAAGAAACACCTACAACAACAGACCAAGAAAAAATACTTAACTAAACGAGGTTGACTTTGCTGTCTCGTAATAATTAAAATAATTAACACATATTCATGGTCTCAAGATAAACATTCAAGGAGAGAGTAACTGATTAATTGATGTTAGTTAAAAAAAAAATATATATCCTAATAATTTTGTCCCCAACTTGTTAACTTTCTACTTTCTAATATTCTGGTTGGTAAACTCTGTACAGTATGTGTGTTTTGCATAATACTATAGTATATATTCTCTGGTTTTTTACATTTAATTTAACTAAGATTTTTTTTAATGTGCTTTTCTTTAATAAACTTTGCTGACATCTATTACTGTTCTGATACACCTTTAGTATTATATATCTTTGCAAAAAAATTAAAATTTCATCATGATCTTTGCTTCACCTTAAACCTCATTCCTTTTTCTTGGAAGCATCTCCATTGGCTGAGCCTCCTCCACCCCCTCCTCCCTGCACAGCTGAAACTGAACTCTTCAAAAGGCCAGCAATTGTCTTCAGTGCAGCAGAGAAGTATTTCTGCAGGATTCCATGAGGCCTCATGCCTGGGATCAACACAATTACCACCACTGCAATGCAAGATTTCATATACTGTAGTCATAAAATGGACTCATGCCTGTTGTGTACACCATCTTACAACGTTCATTCAATACAATGCTTCTAGTCACTAATGTTAGAGAGCAAGACGAGAACTTTTCAAACATTCTAATCAACTTAGAACTTCTGGTTTCTCTGCATTCTACAATAAACATAAAACCAACATACCTTCTGCTACAACTGAGGTCTGCTGTAGTTATCCCTTAACATCATAATTCTGATAATAAACTTAGTAACCCAGTGTTTGTCTCTCTATTTACAAGAAGCACTCATAAGCTCTTCTCTATAGTTAGTACTGTACTACCAACCTCTTCTACCACCATTCTCTCTTCTACTGAATAAAACAACTGCACTATTGAGATGTTCTTATCGCTCTTCAACTCTTTCCACTTCACCCCTTTAAGTGTGACGAACTTGTCTCAATCACTTCTTTATGTCCTTATTCACACTTCTTTCATCTCCTGCCTTTTATAACTTTCTTTTATCTAAGACTTAGTGACGAGTGCTTAATAACATTGGCAGCTGAAGCAGAGAACACAACACAAGACAGTAACAACACTATGATAAAGAAGTACTGTACTTACCAATGAGATATGTTAGGAGCAAGTTGTTGATGGTGTTACCTACCCAGGCACACACCAGCAAACTCCCTGTCACCATCACAAAGTACTGGGGAAGACCAATCTACTTAAAATCTTAATCACAATGACTTTTAAAATGAATTTACAGCAATGTATAAATTCCACAATAATTGGGGTAAATTTTACACAAGAACAACCACATCCACCATCCTTCCTCCTGACACGGGTGGGAATAACAGAAAGATGGCTGAATACCAACACAAATACACTACTGTATATCCAAAGCCGGTAGTGGAGGCATAAAAAAATCTTGACTAGCTACAGTAAGAGAAGGCTATCAGTTATTATCAATTTCCAAGGGAGGTTTTACCCAAATGGGAAACCAAACTCACTCTTAGTTTCTCAAAAATAGTAATTTAAAACCTCCACAGTAACGTAAATTATTTTATATTTTACACAAAGAATTATACTCACAGTCCTGGGTTTTGATTCCTTCATGCTTGTGAGAGTGTTTGAGATGTAAGAAGCCGAGCCACAAAGACAAGCCACAGATGTGATGATCTGCTCATAGCGACGCTCATGGGCCCCAGTCCAGTAATGTGCCCCTACTATCCAAGGCACAATCTGCAACAATTAGTAGTGATATCTTTTTTAGCCGGAACAATTGGTGCAGAGCACTTTCGGGAGTGAGAGATTTCTGGGTAATGAGAAGACTCTTAAGACTGGAAAAATCCCTCATCCCGGAATCTTTTGGCTATTGGAAAAATGTTCTCAGAAGTTCCAGAAATTGCCCATTACATCATCTTTCGAATGCCGAAAAATATCTCCCATCCCCGGAATTTCCTGGGTACTGTGAAAATTTTCTCAAAATTTCCAGACTGTTTTGGAGTACAGTACAGAATGATACCAATGAAGACATAAAAACACAACCACATCATTTGTTTTCCAATATATCCCTGAATTATATCTTACTCAAACTACCTTGCTGAAACAGTCAGCAAACAGTCACATTTAAAGTGAAACACAATGATATTAATGTAAAAAGTCTTGGCTATGATGTTTGTATAAAATGAGGAACTGATCCTAATATCTCATTTAATATCCAAGACTCATGTACACTGCACATGACTGCCTTCACTTCCCCAATTTAAAAATTTAGGTACCCATTTACAGCTGGATGAACTGGGGATGACCTTGGATTGAACCTCCGACCCTTTGGACAGGAGGCAAGTGCTATAACCATTTGACTGCCACACTTCTGTACACATGTATACCACTCCTTAAATCCTGTTCATTATTGTACAGTTAATCCAGAAAGTATTGGGACCCCAGGGCCTGATGGATTAGAAGACAAGTGATAACCTCAGACAGTCAAGCATTGGTTTTGTTATTCTTTGACCAATATTCTTTCAGACACTTGGGGGCCTCACACTTTTTGGATTGACTGTACATATTGAAGGTAGATTAGTAAATATTAGTATAAACTGACCTGTGGCACCAAATAGTCGCAAAGTGTCACTGTAATACCCAGCACAGAGAGTAATGTCAGCATTGATGGTTCTATATACCATATTGTCCTGCAAAAACAAAATAATTAAGTTTCAATATATAATACAGAACACTATAGAGCTATATATATATATATATATATATATACAGTATATTCCACCTTAAAAATTTTTACAATCCATCTTTTATTAAAAATCATTTCCAAGAACAATCTAAAACTTCTTCAATGAAACTTGGATTCACATTCTGAGTCAAATGACTTTGCCAAAGAATACAGTTGTTTGTACAGTATTTAAAATATTCAAAAAGTTAATTACTGTGCATGTTGGTTTTAAGTCACCTTTATATACATTTTCTAGAAAATATAGACTATCTTTATGATATTAACACATTAGTATTCACTTTCCAAGAAAATGTCGTTTGAAGTAAAAAATATGGCTCACCTAATAACTTGTGTTTCGGCATTTGGGGTCATACCATGAATTTTGTTCCAATTTCATACAATGGTACAGCTTTACATGCTGATTAAGGATCTGGGTTTACAATTTAAAATTTTGGATATTGTAATTAGTGTTAATTAATGACATTTGAAATAATTAAGGCTATTTAAAACATTAAAGTATTATTACACGCTCATACTCAATCATTCCCTGCTCCCACTAGGTGTGTAATATATACAGTATATTGAAGAAGACTTATAAAGTGGAGACTCCATCAAAAATATGGTAGATCACAGGTTCCAACCTTCTCCTTCACCTCACCCTGTTCTTCCCAACAGATAATAAGTTTAGTAAGCTATGTCTTACAGAAAGAGTGTTGTGACGGCTGAAATGGATATGAATGGATAAAAGTGTTTCTCCCAGACAAGCACTGAATGCACAGCACACAGCACCTCGCGCCAGCCTTCCAGCTCACGCCGCAGTGTTTTCACACGTCGATCCTGAAAGCAGGAAAACAAAAATAAGAAAAGTGGTTCCACAACTACAGTATATCTGTTTTGATGTCCTCTGCTAACTCCTTTATGGAATTTGATTTTCATTCAAGATCATAAAATAGACATACAGTACTGTATAAGGAAGACTCAGTTGTGTTGTATTGAAATCATAGTTCAAGGATAACTTTATTTTCATTTGACCTCAAAGTGTGCATTTACATTGGAGTAATGGCCTGTGAAATGCACTGTATATGTGTTTACTTCAGATGAGTGAGTGATGATGCTACTGTGCCCTGATGAATGAAGCCATCTTTGATAATTTAATGGTAAAATTATCATTTCGGTCATGCATCGATTTTAAAGTAGGTCAGAATCATTCAAAACATATAAAAAACCATCAGAACATAATTTCAACCTATCCCATCCTATCCTAACCTAACCATAAAATCCTAAAATTCATTGCATGACCAAGAGGATAATAATACCATATTTTGTCAGTAATACAGTGAGTAAACTATGTATGTAAGCTTACAATTGTATATAAATGTTCTTCCTAGCCTAGAGAACTGCTCATATTTAACCTGGGAGATCAAGTGTTTTAGTATTTCCATACATTTTCCTGGACAATATTCATCTATTTTAAGCGAGACAAAACAAACAGATCACGCCTGAGCTGACATAATTTTATCTTTCTTTACAACTTAAGTTTGGTTTCACAAGTTTATGTTCTCTTTAATGAGGGTGTTGGTGTTGCAGTTATACAGGCAGTAATAAAAAAATCCTGCTGGAAACTTTTAACAAATGATTGTGTTTTATTTCCTGTCATACATTATTACATTTAGGTGACAATGTTGGAAAAGTGATTTTAAAAGACGCAGTGGCTAAATTACTGGTCACAGCAATAGTTGACAGGCTCTTTGGGCTATTTTGACGGTCCCTAAAGTAACCTAACAATTAGATTTGTTGTACATACATGTCATGTTTTTCTTTGCATACTACAATAAATACTGTACTATTTTATCATTACTTCTATTATATAAACAATGGACTGGTAAAATAGCCCGAAACAGCCTGTCAGCTACTGCCACAACTGATAATTTAGACTAACCGTTTAAAATACTGTATTAAACACGAGATCATGATCATTTGTAATCAAACATAAACAACAACAACAATTAAACTATGGCAGCAGATGGAATTAAAATTTCCCTGGAATAAAATTGTTGAAAAACCATAATGAAATAAATTTGAATCCTAGGAAGGCTGTGGGCTGCCGTCACAGCGAGGAACAAGTTTCCATCTGAACAAAGTCTTTAAATTAGTTAGTTCAATTGTGATGCAATAAAAAATTATTTCCATTTTATTGTGAAACGTTTCTTGTTGCATTACTGACTCATGCAGATATGAACCGAGTATATAGAGTACAGTATATTTAGATAAGAAAAGTAGTTTGTTTCATGTTACAATCAGAAATTACAAGTAAACTGCATGATTATGAAAGGAAAAACCTCAAGTTAATCAGTGACTAGTTGACAACACTAATATATCGTGCTGGTCGACCATAAAGTTGGTCTTGTGTCGTAGTAAAAGAAAACTCCATGACACGATGGCTCTCTTCCTTACTCGATATTGCGATTAAACATGTAAGGTTGATTATGTTTTCCAGATAAACGTGTGCTGGGTTTCACGTTCGGGTACATAACTGTAAGCGTAACATCATTAAAGACTATAGCCATTATAATAAGGGCATAAACATCAATACTCACTTGATCTTGTGTCATATCCATTGTCGAGTTTGTTTACAAAATGTTCTGCGAACGGACGAGTACCTGATACCAACACCACTAACTAAATTTCTATATTAACTGTTAAAAAATTTCATATATAACTGTACAAAAGCAACGAAAAAGAGTGTTTTCTTAGTCATATCAATATATCTAATAAAAATAATTACTATCAATCTTTATCTCGTTTGTCAGGAAATATGATGGAGGTCGATGTGCGAGCCGCGAGGGTCTGGCAACAGTAGTGGTGGGCGTCACACCCGGGAGCGCCTGCGCAAATTGACTAGCAGATTCAAATTGATTCTTGCTTCGTGATACTGTTAGTGCTAGGGTAATTAGTGGTATATATATATATATATATATATATATATATATAT
The DNA here is from genome assembly GCF_018991925.1 of Homarus americanus. Classification (NCBI taxonomy): domain Eukaryota; kingdom Metazoa; phylum Arthropoda; class Malacostraca; order Decapoda; family Nephropidae; genus Homarus; species Homarus americanus. The sequence continues at coordinate 12,822,547 of NW_024734940.1, forward strand.
ATATATATATATATATATATATGTGTATATATTTTATATATATATATATATATATATATATATATATATATATATATATATATATATATATATATATATATATATATACTCAGTCGAACCCGATGAGACTTCCAAACATGACTCCTAGGTATTTCCACGTTGAGGGCTGCTTATTGTATTTGTTATATTTGTTGCCATCATGTCTGTCTTAGAGGCAGGTGGTAATTAAGAAGCCTGTACTTTTCCTCACTAGTTTGCCTTACGACACAGCTCTAGGCCTCTAGCAGAAATTAATAATCTCCAAAATTGCTCCAGTGTCACACCCCTTCCTACCATGATCCGCCTGTGAGAGCGACCGACCAACTCCCGTCTCCTCCACCTTTTAATCCTTAACTCCGAGACTTCTACCACACTTCACCCCACACTACTTACAATTAGACCATACTCACTCAAGTTGTCTATAAACTACACCCACTACAGCTGAGTGTCCCAGCATATTCTAGCATTATAAAACATTTCACTTCTCATATACTCCCCCAGGCAGCATTAGGGTGTTTAATCAACAGGTGAAATCAACTTAAGAGGCTAATCTACAGGTGATCCAGGTTACGTAATGCGCGTTGCTGCTTGTTGGTCGGTTTTGTTGTGCACTGAGGCGCTTCAACTACCTCCACGTCCCACTATCTACACTTAACAGCAACTTTTAGAATGTAAGAATAATGTTATTGCAGTTGGTCCATTTTTAGTCCAAGTTTATACGTACCATACTGAGAAAAGTTAACTGGGAGGATTCTTATCAAGTAAAAATCACAACATTTTGGTACAATTTATTCATCAAACCTTATCGAATATGTCGCTGGCAGTATTCTTCATCAGTCAGACACCAGAGTCCAGCCTACGTTTGTAGTTGTGACAAATTGGATAAACGAAATTGTGAGAAATACACGAATGTAAAATATCTTTGTTATCTTGAGTTCAACGGTATCTTCTCCCAGCGAGCAGATACATGGTAAGATAACGGCTGCGAGTGGTCAGAGGACTGGGTATGGAAGATGAGCTTACATCAACAGGTAGGAGCTGGACTTAATGGGCGTTAATATTTAATCGTGAGAAGAGAACAAGATGGAAGAGGTTTTCAGACAATCTCACTTACGCTGATCTGATAGTCAGGAATTAAGACATGGGGAAACTAGAGATCTTGCTGTAGAGTTTAGCAGCCTGGATATGAAGATATTTGTATAAGTAAACTTCCGGTTCAATAGTTTGGACAGTCAGTACGGGTTTCATTAACAAACATGTTATTGACGTTTGTATAAATCCTTGAGAGCATGTGAGGCGGTGTTAGTAGGGCTGGAGCCAAGGCCGCCACATGATCTTGGATACGGTGCTCAGTTGTGAGGGTGGGTAGACGACTCTCCCTCGCCATTGCTTCAGATACTCTTGCATTTTCCCCACCGCTTCCTTGTATCTACACACAACAGGATAAAATTCCCTTGAATAATGATTCGATAAAAGTTATAATATAAAATAAGTAATTACACAGATGAGAAACAATACTGTGCCCTCATTTTACTACCAATTTGTGTCTCTTATAAACCGCTCGGCCATCATTTCGTTGAATCATTATTACAGTTATCCAGAATTATTGATAACGATTTTACTGATTAAACTATATATATCTATCTGTATCTATCAGTCAATCAATCCATCTATCGAGTTCATAATTATCTAATCCCAACACAACCTCAAGAAAGAAAATAAAACCCACCACCTTTACACCGTAACTCAAGTGAAGCGTCAAGATGAGTCCTACACGTCTACCGGGAGAATAAACTTAACAAAATATACCCAAGAATTAGATCATTACATTCTCGGCATCGTCTCACCATTCTTATAAAAGTAAGTAGATAAAACACAATACAACTTACCTTTCTTCAGCTCGTTTCATGATCTACTGCTGAAATGGTTAGGATATAATTGACAGTTATTGACTAGTAATATGAAATTAGAGTTGCTTATACGATTAGGACATTATAATAGTTACCTTTTGTTAATAATTATATAAGATAATTCCACTGGTAATCCTTGTGGTAGTGTGGTAAAAACTTATCTAACCGAGGTGCTTCATCCCTGACTGTTAAGGTATAATCCTATGAAAGGCTTGGGTGAGGAAGTGGGTGTGGCATAGATGAAGTGGGCGTGGCTTGGAAGAAATGGACGTTGTTTGGATGAGGAAGGAATGTGTTAGTTTTTATAAGTGGGAGTGACCTGGATGAGGAAATGGGCGTGGCTTGGATGAGGAAGTGGGCGTGGCTTGGATGAGGAAGTGGGCGTGGCTTGAATGATGAAATGGGCGTGGCTTAAATGATGAAATGGGCGTGGCTTAAATGATGAAATGGGCGTAACTTCAACGATGATATGGGCGCGACTTGAACGAGGAAATGGGCGTGGCTTGAACGAAGAAATGGGCGTGGCTTGAATGATGAAATGGGTGTGGCTTGAATGAGGAAATGGGCGTGACTTGAATGAGGAAATGGGCGTGGCTTGGATGAGGAAGTGGGCGTGGCTTTCATCAACAAGACGACAGCAGTAGTAGGCGGGGACTGGGGACTCACTCGACGGTGTGAGGGTCGATAGGCTTGCCGTCCTCGTAAGGGTCGGTGTTGAGGTCCCAGAGCTCCGGCTGGTGGCTCATGTCATCGACGAACTCCCCGTAACACTTGCACGCCGTGTTATACCCCCAGCCACACTGTGTACTCCCAGGGTGCCACTTGTGCTTCGCCAGGTACATCTTGTAGACGTGGCTTCCTGTCGGTTGGGTCGAATGTGTGAAATTCTGTTTTTTAAAGACTGATTCTGTATAGGTTAGGCTAGGGCAGGTTAATACTCGGGTGAAATCAACTGGAGGGGTGTCTAACTCTCAGGTGATCCAAAGAAACTCAGGTAAGATACACATATAACAAGACTGTATATATATATCATCTCACCTGTCACCAGTCTGAGGGCGTTTATGGCTTGGCTACAATGGTGAATGAAGAATCGAGGACCTTTACGACCCTTGCCAGTCACCAACAGTTCAGAGATGTCCTCACCATCCAGTTCCTGCAACATACACCAAGCAGTAACATTTTACCCTTCTGCCTCTCACCATCTCGTCAGGTGAGTTATCCAGGTACACGGAGTTCAAATTACAGTTATTTTGTAGCTCTTTAAGAATGTGAGTTATATTACCAAATGAATTAAGATCGAGTTAGTTATTTTGTAGCTCCTCGACTGTAGAGCATTTAGTATATATATTTTATGTATGTATACCTGTATTGTTTATATACATGCTGAATCAATGTAATTTGTATGGAGATTTTACTATGTATGTATGTATGTATGTATGTATGTATGTATGTATGTATGTATGTATGTACCTACCTATCTCTAGACTATGAAGGAGACACAAGGAGAAAACAAGGATTCACACACTCACCGTCTGAGCAGCTTCAGGGACAATCTTGGACAGACTCGGAAGGCCAGCGAGGGAGAGGACGGTGGGGAGGAGGTCCATCAGGGAGGTGGGCGTGTCCAAGGTGACGCCCTTTGGTAGGTGACCCGGCCATTTAAAGATCCCCGGCACCCTGATCGCTCCTTCAGATCCACCTTGTGCCTTCCCTCCTGTGTAGTGAACAAAGATAATGCAAAAATTAATGTCAGAAATGATCTAAGCTAAGCTAAGCTAATCTAAGCTAACCTAACCCATATAGCTGTTTCATGTTGATCTTGTGTGATGGTTTTTATGAAAGTATGTATGTATGTGATGGAGGAAGGGAGGAAGAACGGTAAGGGGAGGGAGGAAGAAGGGTAAGGGGAAGGAGGAAGAAGAGGAAGATATTGAGGCGGTGACACACAAGAAGGCAACTTTAACCTGACACCTTGTAACCTCCGCTGTCAAATGGCTGCCTGTCTACCACACACTGACAGCTGGCTCTCTCTACCACAGTGATGTATTTTTTACCAATCAATAAACCTTATATATATTGTGATGATCTTAGCGTGGTACAATAAACATAGCGAGGAATATATTGAACGTCTATCTGTCTATATCTATCCATCTATCAATTCATCCGTCAATCAATCAATCTATCCACCCCCCCTCAACCTATCTATCCACCCATCCATCCATCCATCCATCTAACGGTGGTGGTGAAGTCGAACACTGACCCTTGAAGCGACCGTTGTGTCCACCAATACGCTGACCGTCACTATCCACCGCCTCCAGATGGCCACCCTGGTCCGAGGTGAAGTAGATCAGGGTGTTGTCTTCAAGGCCGTACTCCTTCAGCGCCTGCAGTACCACCCCCATACTCTCGTCCAGCTCCTCTACGTTGTCTCCGTACCTGTCCAGATATAAGACTCACGTTAACAGATAGACGGTTACAGGCAGGTAGAGAGGGGCCATGTACTTCTTCAGGGCCTGTAGAACCACTCCCATATTCTTGTCTCCATACCTATCAAAACAGAACAATCGCTTTGAGAGAGAGAGTCCAGTTGTAAGAGTTTTCACCTGCCGTGCTTGCTGACACCTGCCCTCTGTGGTGCCGAAAACATAGGCGTGTGGACGTGGGCGAAGGAGTGGAAGAGGAAGAAGGGGCGGTCATCATTGGCGTGAGAGGCTATGAACTGGCGGGATTCCTGGGCTAGACGCTGCGAGAAGCCGTCCAACTCCATCGGCGCCTCCACCACCTTATCGTCCCGCATCACCATTGAGTTCAAACGCTGGTGTAGCCACGGCGACACCTTGAGGGTAATCCACACATCACCAACATGCAATAACTTTATGTTACACTATTACCTCGGCGGCGCCTCTAGCTTGTGTCACATCATCACAGCAACATCAGTATATATCAAATGTGTCATAACAAAAGCACAGCGACACCTATATGATAATTGTGTCGTTACCATCATGCAACACGCCTAAATTTTCATTGTAATACACCTTCTGTTCGCTGGCTGACTGACTGGCTATGTTGGGTATTGTTACCTACACTGTCTATGCACATTGTGTTACCTACACTGTCTATGTGTGTTAAATCAATGTGAAATTATATGACGATATTACTGAATGCCCATCTATCTATTTAAATCAATTCAGCTGTAGGACTAAATTTCCTTTTCTACAGAGAGACAGAGAGAGAGAGATGAAATATTAAGGTGTATATACAGACACACTCAGAGTTTTTCGAGTAGTGAGCGAAGACGAACCAGACCAGCGCCAGGAGCAGGTTGGTGAGGAGGGCCCCAGCCACCACCAAGGACATCCTCACTGTCTTCTTCTTCACCGCCACCAGGAGACTCAACATCGTCACCACCCACGTCATCAGCAGCCCCTGTAGGTACAATGTTACTTTCTCAAGTTTTAATGTGAAGTACCTGACGCATTGACGAGCTCTTAACCTGATACTTCATTACACACACACGTATACATACATTTAATTCCATAATAAATTCCGCTAATTTTTATTATTATTATTATTATTATTATTATTATTATCATTATTATTATTATTATTATTATCATTATTATTATTACATATGCATACATACATTTATACAGTACATACACATACAGTAAATACATACATACATACACGCACCTGGAATTTGGTCTCATCTAAAGGAAACTTCCAGAAGGGATGTGATCCACGGAACTCCTGGAAGAGGGTGACGGGGATACCGAAGAAGGACTCGAACCCGTGACTGAGCGGCCCTGGACACGACCTTCCCAACCAGCCACAGTGCATTCCCAGATGCCACTTACCTGAGAAAAAAAAACATACCTAGATAGTAATTATGCTAAGGTATGTGTGTATGTGTGTGTGTTCTTAAGGTCATACATAGAGACCACAAGACATCACAGGATAAACAGAGTACCATTGAACAACACAACAGAGAGAGGCAGCACTGAGCACTAACCGATGATCGAAGTGGTGTAGTTGGCTGCTTGGAGGGCACTGGCGAGGGTGACTTCGTGAACGGGCAAAGAGGCGAGGCTGGCCAGGTGTAAGATCACTGGCATGCGGTGTTCCTGCCCTACCAGACCTGGAGGTGGGGGGAAGTTGGCAAGCAAAAAAAAAAAAAAAAAAAAAAATATATATATATATATATATATATATATATATATATATATATATATATATACTTTAGTATAATGACTTAACCTTTCGAATACAATGGTTTAACCTTTTAAATACAATGACTTAACCCCTTGAACACTATTGACTTTACCACTTTCATACACCCAGGGCCGGATTAAGCTTAATGGGGCCTGAGGCACAGATCAACTTGGGGCCCCCTACCCTCAAGGTATATATAAATAACAAGAACAAAATATACCGAAATTTATCAATGATTTCATCAATATTAAGCTTCTGCAAAATAACACATTTAATGTTCATAAGAGACAGAAAATTGAGACGTTGCTAGGACATCGTTGAACGAAGTTCATGTTTTATATGCTTCAACTTCGAGAATGTTTGGATTTGGGGGCCCCTTAGAGTCGGGGGGGGGGGGGGGCTGAAGCCAGTGCCTGGTGGTTAATCCGGCATTGCACAGTGAGAACTTACCGTAACGGGCAGCGTAACGGCCGGTAAGCATCGCAGCCCGACTGGGGGTACAGAAGGGCGCAGCTGCTAAATGATGGGTCAACTTCACTCCTTCTGCCGCTAACCTGCGGAGGGAGGTCATCAGGTTCTCAGCCCTTAGTTGATGTTCCTTGATCACCAGCCCTTAGTCCTTCAATCACCAGCCCTTAATCCTTCAATCACCAGCTCTTACTCCTTCAATCACCAGCCCTTAGTCCTTCAATCACCAGCCCTTAGTCCTTCAATCACCAGCTCTTACTCCTTCAATCACCAGCCCTTAGTCCTTCAATCACCAGCCCTTAGTCCTTCAATCACCAGCTCTTACTCCTTCAATCACCAGCCCTTAGTCCTTCAATCACCAGCCCTTAGTTAATGGGACGCTACTTTTAAACACCCTAACGCTTACCTAAGGGGGGTTAAGTTAGTATTAGATAAGATTAGATTAGATTAGGTTAGGTCAGGTTTAATCTTATGGTGAAAAACTATAATTAAAATATTTAAAATTTCGTTGACTTGAGTGTTTTTATCTCCCACACCTAACACAATAAATGTGTTTAATTACCACAACAAACACACACCTGTTGATACTATAGGTGTCAGGAGAATCAGTATAACGCACGTGTGATTGTCTACAGCAAGTGTTACCAACTGTAGCGGTACACACTTGTTGATACTGTATGACGTATGTGTTAGACGTTTATATACCGGAAGTGTTAACAACTCCATTAGCACGAATTTACGGTCGTTACCGATGTGTAAGTATTATCAAATATGGGAACACACACACACCTACACCTGTTGATAATGGATTACCAACTATGTTAACTCCACAATTACACACCTGTCGATACCAGACGTCATATCATCCATACCACCAGACATATGAGTGTATACAAACATGAATCACCTGAAGATTACCCCCCCTCCCCCCATGTAGCTCTAGGGTGTCTATTCAGGTGAAATAAGCTAATGGGGAGAGCTAATCTTCAGATAAACCACAAATGTTATCGGGTATATCAAACGCTTTGCCAACTACCATGAAACGAAATTAATATACATGCAAAAGTTAAATATACCAGAGCCACACACTTATCAATATTAGGAGTGTTGATGGTGGTGTTCCCGTAGCAGCCAACGTCGCCAATGCCGAGGTCGTCTGCCAGGAAGACGATAATGTTGGGTGGTTTAGCCTGAGCCGCAGCAGCTAGCAGGACCACAACTCCCACCACCCACACCCACGCTCTCTCCATCTTGTTAATGTTTCTCTTGATCTTCTCACCTGAAATGATAATTCAACGCAGTAAATTTCATAACCTCATTGCCTTAATCTTTTTAAATAAAGAGACATACATTTTGACGGGAAGATCATCACCTTTGGAATTTTTTCAATGTTTTCATAATTTAAGTGTAGAGTGAGTCTGTACAGTAGCTAAAACATCTATCTGTGCAAGTGGGGGTCGATATGCTCCGAAAGTTCACACGTGTGACTAGTGACAGCCCTCATATACTAATATTGTTTCCCACAAAGTATGCAGAGATAGTTGTTTTAGCTACTGTACATGGAAAGATAAGACAAGCTAAGACAAAATTTAAATAGAAGAATAAAATAATTATATACAGATGATTTCTAAGACAAAAGACATTCCTTATGATTTGGTTTACTGGGATGAGTGCAGTTCGTGATGCGAGGTGTCTACAGCCCCGTGAGTGTTGGTTGGTTGTATTTGATGGGTAACCGGATACGTCACACCCGCCGAGCTGTGACATAACCCGTGTCTGTGTGTTTGTTATTAATCTTAACTAACCTAACCTTACCAAACCTATCGTAAACTAACTTGACCTAACCTTACATTACCTAACCTTATGTAAACCATCAACCTGAACCTTACCTTGTCTAACCTAACCTAAACCTTACCTAGTCTAACCTAACCTAACCTATACTTATGTGGAGCTCTAACACCTGAATGTGAATCACGACGGACAGAGATATGTCCAGTCAATCCTTGTGAATTCTTATATTCAAGAGACAGACAGGCACAGTATGATCAGATGAGGACGTCCACCACTGTAGCCTTATGTCTTGTGTCAGTCTACCGCTGTAATCCGATTCACTTTCATTTGTTTATCATCTTGTGGTCAAATTATCGTCTTAGGTCTTTGGATAGAGTATAAATGTTAATAAATTAATACAATGAAGGTTAAAATTAGAGATCAATGGATGACATACTGTACACGTATACATATTTTGTTTATAATTGACTATAATGTTTATAATCAATACACCGAATACAGTATACGAAAACCTTCCAATCATAATATAATAAATAATATGACAACCGATGAATTACCAGATTTGATATTCTTGAGTGGTGAACTTTTATCAGATGCGATAAAGTTAACTAGTACAAAAAATGCCTGACGTGTTGCTATAGGTGTCGGGTTCGGTTAAATTCTCCCATTGCGCCACAGAAGCTAATTTTCTTCATCATCATTATCATCATCACTTTAACGTGTTTGTGGAAATGTAACCGGTAATATAAGGATATGTTATCGATGTTTTAGTATTTGTTTGACTCAGGACGAATTTCTGTGGTATCATATGGCCTTGAATAATAAAATGTGGATGCCTGGTTATCATTATATTGCCTGGTCACGAAGCTGCATTGTCATTCGTTGTAGATAGTCGCCAACACGCATCAGCATCATCATTGGTTGTTCAAGGTACGAAAATTATAATTGAAAGAAATCACATCGAAAAACTGACATCAGATTCCTTAACTAGTACTTAAAAAATAAAAAATAAATAATTCTGGAGTTATAGGATTATATTTCTCAGCTAGCTTGAGAATTACCTTACATGTTATATACCCAATTCCCCACCTGTTGCATAATTAATTTACGTTATAGCGACCACAACTAGAGGTGTCCATTGTGGTACTGTACAGTATATGAAAAAGGTATTCTGTGGGTTGCACTTCTTGGGCGAGCGTCTGTCACGGCATTAAGACTGTAGTGTTGAAAATTGAACGTCATTCTGATACCCAACGCACTGTACCTAAACCGTCACCGAGAACACGTCACACGCCTATTGAGGAGTGCTATAAAACATACATCTAGACTATTTTGCTTTTTTAAGTTAACCTCGGCTTTTACCGTTTCCAGGGACTAATCATTGTGGTCCCGTGAATAAGTTTGTATAAGTAATAAGATTAAAATGTTTTCCTAACGTAGTGATAACAAGAACGAAAACAACAAATTTTCAGGGCACTAGCATGAGTGCTCAATGTGGATAAGAAAAAAATAATCGTGGCGCCATGGCTTCACTAAACAGGTTTCAGTCAGTTCTTATAGAGCTCAGTGGCATGAACACCAACACAGTATTAAGACACAACATTTGCAACGTCTCCTTATGTTTTGCCTTCATTTAATACTTTTATATGTTCCCAGGTCACGTCATTCTGTAGACTACCAAAAACTATTGCTACAGCTACGGACCGTAAGACCTATTGCTCGGTTTTCCTCATATTCTGCGATATCTCAGGATAATTAAGATTTAATGCTCTCATAAAATTATGGAAATATATACACATTTCATGAAGTTTCGCTGGGTAATTCATACACCCACTGTGCACTAGGGTATCTGTTGGTGCCGCAAATACTGTACTGCACCTGGGTTAGTGATCATCGTACCTGCAGTTGTTGTTTGTTGTTGTCTGTACAAAGGCTCTGTCCACAGTAACTGTGGACGCAGGGTATAGATACACCCACCTAAATCCCCAGGGTACAAAGTTCACTTGTGCACTTCAAAACCCACGGCGTGTGATGGCTGGCCTGTCAAAGCATACCATGACATTACATGAAACAGAAGCTGTTATGTGAAGCTTTAACAATAATTTGTTATACATTACCATTGTTGTAATTTGAATAAGGATATTGTGGATATTGAGATGCACGGTGGTGTAAAAGCCTTAAAATGGGTTTATCTAGCGCTGCTCGTGCACTGTGAGAGCCTCCACTGGGCTCTCTCCCAATTCACTCCACCAGTTGACTTGACCTTCAAATAAAGTATTGTTGTTGTTATGTTATTACTGCGCTTCAACAACTAAGGTCTCATGGCGGCGGTGCTGAGAGCTGATGAAGAGAATGATGCCGAGATTACCGAAGAGGAACTGTGGAATAATAAAGCAATAATCCCCAGGAACCACTGTTCTCCATCTGCTCCACACGTGCCCGGAAACTTCCTCCCTCTGTCGAATGGTTGAACCTCCAACACAAAAGTGCGCATTCCTAAATCGGGCACAGTCAAAATCATACCTATTTCCTTTCCTCTTCTGTAAAACGATGGACCATATTCCTTTACCCGCCCTATGTTCCGGCAACCATTTAACTGCGGCATCAAAAGTAGTCTCAAAAGAACCTCCCGTGTCCTCGCCAAGAGTGTGCAGCTACAGTGAGGATCAACTTGGTTTAAAATGGCTAGGTTATGGTGTATTTACTCCTATCTTCTCAGTGATTTTATGTACGATTTATTCTCTTCTCCCCGACACCTCAGTTACCTGCTTTTTACTTTAAATGTTTTCGCTTTAACTCGCCAGATCATCCTTTGTATCGTCTTTCACTTGTGGTATCATCTCCCCAGACAAGAGTAGGGTTTCCTTCCGCCCAAACTCAGGGACGCTCCCAAAATTCTCTCTCGGAAATAGAGTTAACTACCTTTTTCCTGCCCGTGTCAACCCCCCCCCCATAAAAAAATCTAGATATCCTTGAAAAGTACCAAAAACAGACATGATATTTAACTTGGGTCGTTCTTTCTCCATTACGATAAACATTCTAACTAATGACTCCTGATTCAGGGTCACCTGTCTTCATTCTCACTTTGCCCCCCCCCCCACCCACCTCCTTCCCCAGAACTGTTCTCATGTCCTTAGAACCTCCCTTGACCCTTGTGCACTTTGGCCACTATCCTCATTAATAGTTTGCTCTACACCTCAAACCCTTGATACTGATTTGCCCGTAGCAAAAGTTTAACACATCACAGCTCTCCCCCCAGGATCATTTCTTGTCCATAAATCTTTCTCACTCACACCTGAAAGGAGGATCCGCTTCTCCATCAACAACAACTAGCTGGAGATCACCGCACACCATCTGTACACCAACGACTCACCCATGCCCCATTTTTTTCTCCTAATTGTATAAATAGTCCTAGCCTTGAGTTAATATTATTCAACACAACTGCTACGATTGTCCAATGTCAGGGTAGGGGTCGTCTTACCTCAGAAAGAGTCGCTCACGGCAGTACATCAACAATATTGTCTTGACTGCCCTTGCCTCTGGTCTGGTTGTGCTCAAAGTTCTCGAACAAGATGTCTTCTACTTCCGCCTCCAGGCCCCAGCAATTAATTAATTAAGTTAAAACGTGGAGAGATACGACAGATTCAATGTTAATCGTAACAAATATCCTCCATGTTATTCTCTAATTAAAATTTATATTTGATCTATGCCATGCTAGCATTAATGGGTTTCTGGTGTAGTAGTCAAATTCTTCCTGGGAAGACAAATAAGAGACTGGCATAATTCAGTAATTTTTTACATTTCAATTTTATGTATATTTTTATATATGCTGGATATTAATAATTTAACGATGTGTACATTTACACGTGAACAATACATACACATAAAAAAATACATATTTTCCAGAATTCTAAACCCAAACATTTTCCAAAGATCACCCGCCAGTGATCAACATGACATGGCAGTGACAGGCCGCCGGGAAATTTGGGCTTGGTGACGTTTTATTTACGTTTACAAAACATTCCCAAGTATTCTTACCGCAAATAACGAAATATGGCTCCTGGTGAGTAATTTTACCACTCTTATATTTTTTGAGGATTTTTCACTAAATGTTAATATTATTTCCTGATGTCAGACAACATGAGGGTAATTGGTAAACGCTTTTAAATCCCGTAAATGCGGGGGCGCCACTTCTGACACTTTATTTGGCAAAAAGAGGCTATCACACTGGGCAAAATTCCGTTTTCCTAGGTCAGGTTTTCAACCTGAAAACAGATCCGAGGAAAAGGGAAATTACGGGAGTTCTCGAGCAAGTTTTATTTGCATTTCCGGTCCAATTGAGGTTTTATGATATTTGTAATTAAAAGTCATTGATTTTATGAGAACAAATTATTCGAAAACAGTTTTAAGTTATTTTAATGCGTGTACATTACCATTAGAATATTTCCATTCATACAAATGAAAATTACAGAATATTTCATTTGACATGTTGACATCCAGTGAGCGCGGCCAGCATGCTTTCTCAAGCCTCACATATTATTTGGACAAGGAACTTCGACACTTACTTTGTTGATAATGTGAGGGAATGTGTTGTGGAATTTCAGACTTTTACTGTATCGCAAGAAAAGCTTAAAACCACAGCAACACTTGGACGACCCGCCATCTTTGTTATTGGTAAAGAAAGTATTTTTTGACAACGGTGGACATTTTACCCAGTGTGATACCTCCTTAATGCCAAATAATTTTATTCAGCACATAGAGACCCTGTACACAAAGGATTAACGTCTTCCAGCAGTAGTTAAAAAAAAATCATAATCGTTGCCGTTCATTGTGCTTTTCAAATGTTTATAGGACACGAATTAACAAGATACGAAATTTAATGGGACAGGATTTTTAAACTGTTTTTTTTTTTTACTATTCTTCAATACATTTTTAGTTGGTTAATAGTGCATAGTTTTTGTTTTTAATAAAGGTAAGTCTATATCCTCAGGTGGCAGACGAGACTACGGTGTGTGGGGAGACGACACAGTACAGCCACCACTGAGTAAGGGACATGCCGCTGTCCTGCCAGATACTACACCGGGAACATGGCCAAACCTTCGCCACTTTGGCTTCACACATGATTCAGTACTCCTGCCTCAACATCACCAGAAGATCCTCAGGTCATGACCCAACGTCAGAAGATCCTCAGGTCATGACCCAACGTCAGAAGATCCTCAGGTCATGACCCAACATCAGAAGATCAGCAGGTCATGATCCACCACCATCCGAAGATCCCCATCATGATCCCAGACTGTTTCTCAAGGATTCCAGGGCTCATGATCCTGCCTCGTCATTCCTCGGGGATCCAAGGCTCATTTTTCATACCATGGGCAGCCACGGTCAATCCGGTCAGTTTTAATTGCAGTTTTTAATTATATATATATATATATATATATATATATATATATATATATATATATATATATATATATATATAGTAGATCCACAGTGGTAACGTAGAAAAGAAAAATTTTGATAAAAACTTACAGGTAAAGGGAAACGTACTTTCGATTTTCACTTTGCTTTTAAATTCTGACTGTCCAGTCGTTGGGGAATGATGTTTATTTTGAAAATTTTCGAGTCCCGTTACAGATATGATAAATCGATAAATAAAACTCATAAAAATGTGAAAATTTCACCAATTTTTACCGAAGAAATTTTAATTATATTTGGTAAACACTGAAAGACTAAAAAATGTAACCTTGGCAACACTTCCCCAAGATAACTTTTTCATTCCTGAATCTTAAATTGTAAGTTATTTAATTTAAGCACGATTTATTATTTAGATGGGACAGCGACAAACGCAACCATAATTTTTCACCATAGGCTCATGAAGGAGTACGAAGTGTATAAGTTGCTTTGCGTTGCAATATTCGATATCGGGTATTTAGCAGGTGTTCATAAGAAAAAAAATGTTACCTTGTTTAGTTTTTTATTTAGACTTTAGTAAATTTAATGTATGAAACAATTTTGTATTGTATATATAATATTTTTTATCTGAAATGGGGAAACACTGGAATAATTACAATTTTTGGGGGTGCTGACTTGTGTTATGGGCACACTGCTCCTGACGGCGTGGAATCTAAGGAAGATAACACAATCACGTTGTTAACGTTAACAAAGATGGTAACAGATCACAGAAACGTAACAATGGACTTGTATGAATATTTTTGTTATTTGGAATATATTTGCGTAAGAAGGCTACCAAATATCCGACTTTAATGCCATATTAGATACATGGAAGACAAGTAAACAATCTTTCATTTCTCAGCTGATCCTTCAACCTTTTGTTTATGTTGTCAATGAACGGTCTTTAATAACTGCACATATTTTTCCATTTATTTGAGTTTTGATCAATGATAAAAAAATATTGACAACATTTTAATATCATCTTCTTTTCTATAATAGAATATGTGTTGTTGATTTATTCAAATTGTAAATATTAACAATTTATTTGATTTCCAGCATAAATTATTTTGAACTTTGGCTTGATTTCTTGATTCGTACTCTACCGAGGCAAGAGATTGATGCACTCCAAATGACAACTTGGTTTTTTTTTACACAATGGAATGTGAAAAATAAACCAGTTTGTTGAAATTTGTTGCCATACATACAGAATGTGGTATAGGTTTTTATGTCAAATTGTTAAAATCAAGGAAAATAGTGTCAGATAACTTGTAATTGCAGATAGTGATAAATCTGTTGTTGTAAAATATATATGTATCATTGCATCATTTATGGTTTTTGATTGGTGTTTTTCTTAATACTATATGTAGTTTGACTATTCTGATTTTCAGTTCTCTAAAGTATGATGTTTTATTTCAATTAAAGTTTTTTAAAAGTATTAAGTCTCCAGAAGAAACCCTCTCAACATTGTGTATTAAGCGCCCGCCATTACAGGGGACGTGACAAAAGGGTCGGGTAGAATTCGCTTATTTTATCACTATGACGATTCTCTAACCCCCCTAAAGCATAGGAAATTGACTGCTGCCCGCTAGGTAAGGTATCAAGCTTTCCATATGAGAGCAGTTTGTAGTAATTTTTCTCCCAGGTCACTTGATAAAATGTACTAAGCCTTCAGGTGCATTGCAATTCAGTTGACATCCTTTCATTCTTGTTACTGAGATGCAGAATCGCGTGTAGTAATGCCCAAAACCCCCCGTCGATATCATGTGATTTCCTAAGCCGTGTTTTTGTCAGGCATATTTTATTACTGGATGGATTATAAGAGAATTACCGAGTCGTCCGTTTTATTGATTACGTGTGACATTGTAGTGGTGTCTGGCAACCTGAACTAGCTAGAATTCACCCAAAATATTTAGTTGTTATATCACTTACCTTGTTAATAATGTTGTTAAGAGTCTGGGAGATGAACACATTACTTTTCATTTTATAACTCTTAACTTCTGATATCCTTGTGTGAATATATACTGTACAGTACGTTTTTTTTTCAACCTATTGGAGTCACACAAAGAAAGATTGATTGTATATTTGTAACCATACATACTTGCCCTTATATTATGCTACCATACCACCTGGATACCGTAAATTACTCTTACTGGATCTGGCTTCATTGTAAAAGAAGTTGTGACCTTATGTATTTGTGTACAAACTTTTTTGTTATTGATTCATTGTCTTGCAACAGCCACATGTGTTTCAAATTTACAGTCAGGTAGAGTTAATACTGATCAGCCTCCAAACACCATAGTAGTTATGCCTACTGAACAGCTACCTTATGTATTAGACCTATTGGCCAGTGTTTGACTTGAAAACCACATTGTTAGTACAGCATAAAACAAAAGAAATATCTACCCAAATAATCCATTACCATGCTGCAGTTGGAATCTGTGAGCCATATGGTATTGTGTCATAAGGGAGAGAAATCTAGAGATAATTATTAACTCCATATGTTATAAACCATCCTAACCTGACCAAGTTATGAATTCTTTTTGGTTAAGTTAGTTTAGTTTTTGGTGGTTTGTGTTGTGTAGCATTAAATGTTTTCCACTCCTCACTCATAGCCTGCATGTTTCACTACTGAAGGTGGGTTACAAGGAGGTTAGGCACTCCAGCTTATTTCATCTTAAGGTTAACCACCCTAATGTTACTGAGGGGTTAGGATAGGTTAGCTTAAGAGTGGTTAATCTTTAGGTGAAATAAAGTGGGATTCCTGCTCTTGTGGTCCATGAAAATCAACTAGAGAGTACAGAGAATATTGTGGAAAGAGATATTTTGTTTCATGTAGCATTAAGAATGAGGGTTTACTGTAAAACATAACCAGATACATTTATTGTACAGATGCAGTAGAAGGCCTCTTGTTTGGATATTAGTGCTTTGTTTACATGAGCACCACATTCAAATCAACCTGTGTTAAGTTTTGTTTAAAAACTAATATTTCTTGTTAAAAAGAAGAAACGGTTTAAAAGAAATATAATAATTACTTTGGGAGTACAGGTATATAAAGATTTTTGCTTATATTTGTCACATGAATTTGGGATACACGTACAAAGCACTTTGTGTTGATTACCGGTACATTTATCCCGGGTTTTAATTCCTTCTCAGTGAAATAGCTGGATTTATATCATTTGCTGCTCGAGATTTTTTCCTAAGATTTCTAATACTGTACCATACCTTTCACTTGCCTGTAAGAGGAGGGGCAGAGATATAACATCATCTGTTTTGTTTTAGAAATTTCATGTTTGGATATTATAGTACTGCACAGGGTTAATTACTACTATCACCAGTTTAATGGTTGTACTGTACTGTATACAGTATATTAATTTTTGGTCTATCATTACTCCAATGGGTGTTCTATAGTTGTGAAGTGAGGACCTCTCGAGTGTCTTTATCTAGATCCACACATTGTGTGCATGTGTGCACTTCTACTTTTTGGGGAGTGTGGTATAACTTGGGAAGTATTGGGGTCACATGAGTTTCACGAGTCAATAACTTTGTTAAGGGCACTTTATTGTGTAGTACTGGAATATGTCAGTGGAATGAACTCCTGCACTGCTTTCATTAAAACAGTGTCAAACTATTGGTTTTTATAAAGCAAGTAATTTATTTTTATGCAGTGACCTTGATGCCCCAAATCAAAATGGTGACCACATAAATAACATTTTGTAATGCTTGACAAATGTTTAAGCTGTTTACTGTTTGTATATAAGTATGTACTGTATGTACAGAAAAGTGTCTTGTAATGACAGGTGGTTTCCATTTTCATCTGTAAGCTCAAGACTTAATTTTGATTTTAGGTGAACCAGGAGCTTTACCTCTATTACTCAGTATCCATTATACAGTACAGTACTTCATTCTTGGTCTTGCTGTAATTCGTTTGCTAGTGGTACTTGTATTACAGTGTACAGTTGAACCTCTCAAATCTGGGAACCATGGGACAACCCCTTGCTGGATAATAGAATTTTCTGGACCACAGATTGTCACTGAAGAATACTGTAATTTAAAAAGAATAAATTTTTAAAGGAGAAAATAGGTGCAGTCTATTTTTAATAACTCCTCCAAAATAAACTAATATTTAAAGGTATACTGTATTTGTACTGTACAGTAAGAAATAATTCAATTGCTTGCTCCTCAATGGAACTTTTTACATGCATTGATACTAACTGATAAGAGTTGGTACAAGTACAGTACAGTATTAATCTGTACTCAATGACTTTTTTAGAAATTGCCCCAAAACCTGCATAGTGAGTGCAAGAAGACCTTCTAGTGCTTTGCCAAGCATACCGTGTATCAAGAAACCGCAAAAGAGTGTCATTTTAGAGGTGAAATCAGACATTGTTTCAGGCTGTGCAGATTAGCAGTGCCTGGACTAAGGGCTGGGCTTTTTCATGTGCCTGGCACTTGCCCAGTGGACTAGCTGATATTTTGAGAGGAAAGCTCCTAGTCAGAAAATTATCAGGTGTTGCGTGACTCCGCCTCACCATACATGTTAAACCAGGGAGGTTTTTCAATGGTTGTTTTTCATCAGAGTACCAGGAGTAGTGATTGTCAGATGCAGGTAATTTATCTTCATTAAACTGCCAACTTGCCTATGGTCAGTCGGAGTCAAGTTTTCAATATTTCAAAGGAACCGCCAAGGTGAGAGGCTGTAGACGTGAGGTGATAGGAGTTGTGACTTCACATGACAAATGTTACTATCATTGACATCAGCTTATAGGGAGCGGAGTGATAGTTAGGCTAAGACAGGTGATCACAGGTACTGGCTCTGCCTTCCCACACATCCAGCAGGGGTGATGTGAGTTGATTGGGTTATAACATCACAAACACTCCCCCAGGTTCTGGATGAGTTCCGTTCCTGGTGGCTATCCATAAGCCGGAATTGACCCTTTCATAGGTAATCACTGAACACAGTACAGTGCACATAATGTACTGTATATACAATTATTATACAGTACAGTTAGAAGCAGTAATTGTTACCACCTCCCTCCCCTCCTAGCACCCAGAGCCACAGCCAGTGAAAGCCGATATAGACACAGTGCAACATCCCTAGCCACGATAGTTCCCAAACTATCCATTAACGTTCAGAGAAGGGGAGGGAGAAGGGTTTGTCCGATCGCCAGGCGTTCACTTACCATGGCTTTGACTGTTGCTTCCGACTGTACATACACGATACAATACTTTTTCATTCATTTAAAACTATACAGGATATATAGTAACAATAGAAGCATAGGAAAGAAAGACGAGTGTCACAATGATGCACTACTTAACATCCGTAACAATGGATACTTATCTGCAACCCGTAATTCTTTCAGTGTGACTTATGGGAGAATATCCATAACCCGGGTAGTGTCTGTACTGTAAAATTACAAAACATTATATGAAGTGAACTGAAGCCTAGGAGTTAAGCAGCTAAGAACTGGAGTAATTATGACCACAGTTGTTGAACCAGCATTTCTAAAATTGCTGGACTAGAGAGGTTCAGCTGGACAATATCTGTCAATAGTAATGAAGGGACTGGCCTCCTTATCCTAGTGTATTTAATCTGAACTTTGGCTTGGAGTTTATTTTGAACAGTCCTCTAAATTTGAATAATGTCATAACTATTTATTTGTTTCTTTGTCAGAAATGCCTTCTCCATACAGTACAGGTATTATGAAAAAATTTATAAGTATAACAAGCCAGTCCATTGTTCTGAACAAAAATATTTAGAATTGGCAATAGAATTTTGAAGAAACAAGGACGACTAACATCTCTGACCAGTGTCCTTGATGTTTGACCTTTATTCTCCTGACTCAAACACTCAACCTATCTCCCAGTTACAGTATAACTATTCTTAAAAAATTTAACCAACGCCCGTGTCAAATTTCATTAAGATCCGTACTCCAGTTTAGAATGTCTCCTGTGGTGGTCACTTTCCTTACCCTACAATATGATCTTGATTGTATAACTTAAGATTTTCCAAAATGAAACCAACCCAAAACGAGGCTAGTACTTGGCAGGTGTGCCACATATATTCCAGTTCATTGTAACTTAATTTTGTTTATTTCTTACATACAATATTCCCTTAAAGCTCGCTGGGGTTAGGGAAAATGGACCCCGTGAGAAAGCAAAATCCGCGAGTTTTCATGCCAGTCCCAGGAGTGTGCAAAATACATATGTAAATAGCTATATGTACATGTATAACAACATTATGTATGCATAAGACAATATAATAAATATGAAATAATATAAATAAACATGAAATAACATTGTATGGACATTAGGTCCACACAGTGATAGTTAGTTGTGATAGTGACAATGGAAAGACAATATCTCTAAAATGTTAGCTGATCTGGTGCACAGGATGTAAACAATCCCTGTAATGGACAGTTCCTAGTGAACATGCCCATTATTGATGAGTACAGTATTTATGTGTATGCCGTAGGTACCTGTACGTATATTATATCCTTTTGAATTAAATTAGGTAAATTTTATTAATAGTACCAACAAATGTTTAAATAGGTCCATAAAGTGATAGTGAGCTGTGGTAGTGAGAAACATGATACCATATAGCCAGTGACTTGACTTTGCCAGTACAGTAGGCTATTGAATCTGCTAAAATTATTTTTCCAAAATATACCTTGTTAATTATAGGGTGCATCTTATGACCTGGGAAATATGGTGCTCTATACTGTCCTGGTGTGTTGACTCCTCTTGACCCCTGGCACACAGCCTCAGATTTATTTTATTTACTTTCCATGGCAGTCTGTGAGTTTCTGGGGGACGCAAGGCTTAAAACTGCGAGCTTTTAGGGAATACTGTACCCTGTATATAACAATATACAGTATATAGTAATTTTGTCACAAAAATTCTTTATGTTGCATTTTGGACTTACAGTAATGCTGTACTTTATACATGTTTTGCAGGATAACTTGTTTTAGTTCATCTATTTGTAAAACCTTATTTGTCATGATATTCATTTTTTATATGCTGAATTTCTAATTTATACATGTCTTCTACTTTCCAGAAGAATGGCGGGTGGCGAGGGTGTGAATGGTGGTGGAGGTGCAGGTAGTGCTGGTGTGTGTCCAGTATGTGGTTGCAACCAGCCCAACCTGACACAACATTTGTCTCGTCATAGTAAAGAAGAAATTATCCGTGCCGTCACTAATGGGCAGCCACTGCCAGAATTAGCCAGCCGGCGGCCTCCTGGACGAACTCGTAGGCCTTCTTATTCACTTCCATCTGTGAATAATGTGGCCCCCATCTCCCCAAGACCCACCACCAGTCAGACACCATTGCTCCTTGCTGGAAATCCATCTCATGAACAGACTTTGGGGGCCCCCCTTGGACCTTTACCTCAGGCATCTCCTACACCTCATCCGACCCCTGCTCAACCTGTTAGGCTAGGGTCTCTTGGACCTCTGATACAACCTTCCCGAAATGGCATGCCCCTTGCAGCAACCCCTTTGCAGCATGGTGCTACCGGCAGCAATTACCTTCTCATTGGTAATAATATGTTTCCCGCTGGGAGTGTAATCCCCAATAATTTACCTCTTGCAAACAATGGGGTCAGCTATCTTATCCCTAGTTCTGGGGGGCTTATGCTTGCTGCTGCCCCATCAGCCAACCAAACTCTGTTCGTTCAGACACCTACCACTACAACACAAACTGTACCTGTTAAGCATCAACCACCCACCTCTGTCTCTATTACTGGACCAGGTACAGTTATGGGAGGGGTTTATAACAGTATCCCTCGACGAACTCCTAGACCACTTTTGCCCGAGCCACCTATCTGTTATATTGAGGAATCTTGTCCTCAGCAGACACAAGAAGAAATTCAAGTACCTTCTGTAGAGAATTCATACAGATTGGAAACAAATACAAACCAGAATATCATAAATAATGATAGAAATTATTTCAAGACAAGAAGTGAACCAGTAACTGTAAACCAGAAAGCTACCATAAATATTGGTAAAAATATTAGTATTTCATTGCCCAAAGATCTGGTTGGGCAGAAGAATCGACTGAAAGAGATTATAAACCAGGAGTTAGTAAGAGCATTATTGATGAATGATAGTCAGGAAGAGAGTGAAACTACAGAAAGTCAGCCCTCAACTAGTACTGGAAGAAGGAAAACAGACTTTTACTTTGCTAAAAGTGAACCAATTTGCTATGAAGTGAAGAATGATGTGTGTTCCTCTTCATCTAATACCTTATCTGGGGATATTACTGAAACAGTTATAGAAGAAAATCCTTTGAGGATTGATTCAGATATGGGTGATAATGATAATTCACGCGATTTTGATGACGAACAACAACAATATGGTGAAAGTAAGCAAGATGTTGATCCTTTGGCAACACCTTTGGTTATACCCATCACAAGCAGGTGCAGAAATGGTTCAGAATTTCAAGATTCTTCTAACATTCATATAGACCCAAATGTTCCTTCACCTGCCCGCAACATAACCATAGAAAATGGTCTTGACAGCTTCACTCGCCATGGGACAGTCAGTTCATTTAGTATTCCAGTAGATGAACCAATGGAGGTTATTTTTGATGATAGGGGTCATAGTAGCCGTGCATCTAGTGGTACTAGCAGCACTTCTCAAGGTCATAGCTCTAGCATAAATACCCGCAGTGATAAGGTCTCTTACAATAGGGATAGCAATAAGATTTCTTTTGAGGTGTCTACAACTGTCGATGAAATTAATAATGATGTTAAATTAAAACGAACAATAAGTAGAAAGGTTGAAGTTAATGACTCGAACATGGATATTGACATGTGTAACACCTCAAGAATAACTACTACCTTGACTCCTGTCGGCCAAACGTCTGGTAGTGTAAACCAGAACAGACAAACAAGCAGAGAAGATCAGGAAGATAATATGTTATGCTGTGATGATGATCAACCGCTGAGTTTTTTAACATCAGATCGCAACTTCAATACTCTCTTGGGTGACTCTACTCTACAAGAAATGGTATATGTAGACGACCAGGTCCTTGGAGCTGTCGAAGAAGTCTTTGCCGGTGATAATTCGTCAAATCTACCAGGTACAAGTTCATCTCTTGTTAATGGAACATCTAGTCAGAAGTCAGTCCCAAGGAAAGTGAATAATTCGTATGTGACTGTGTATGAGGAGCAGCAGTGTATACCTCCAGCACTTGAGAGTAATAGAGATAAGAAACAAGAGGTCAAATGCAAGATTGAACCTCAGTGTAGTTCAACACAACCTAATTCTTCCACAGCCAATAGGACCACATCTTATCAGATAACTCAAACATCTCAAAACCAATCTATGATCAGATCTTCCACCAACATTGTAGGGAAATTGGAAGTTTCAACACAAGAGCAAGAGGAGGAGTTAGTAGATGACCCAAGTTTAGTCGAGGATTTTGGAAACGAGAGCATGTTTCAAGAAGACCAGATGTTTGAACGGGAATTGAGCAGCCAGCAGACAGAGGAAGTTATGTCTCTCAAGGCATCAGAGACCCTGGCTGACAGTGATAGTGAGAGAGCCACACCACATGAAGAACTACAGGATGTAAGTTGTTAATCTTATTTTTCCTGTTTACCTTGTTATCTTTACATCCACGCTTGTGAGAGATACATTGATACATTTCCAGAGAGGATTTAAAGAGAGGAATGTAGAGGAGGAGTTGTTGAGTCAGTGAAATAGTGTGGATGTGAAGCAGGAGGAGGTAGCAAGGTGGTGGGAGTGGAATGTGGTGTAATTATAATGCAAAACAATAAAACACAGATTAGAGAGAACCTAGAGCAACATCATGATGAACTAATGAAGAAAAAAAAGGGCAGGAACAAATTGGGAGTTAATATTTTGATATATAGTGTTGAAGATGTGTTTGGATATGTGGAGAGAATTTGAATTGGGAAGAATGATCATGGGAATTTATATGACTATGATAGAGGGAATGGGGCAAGGTATTGGCATTATGGGATTGAAGTTTGAGAGAAGGAAGAAACTGCTTTAAGGAGGGTGCCGGTATGTTAATAACTGTCAGGATACACTTCTACATAGTCACTTTGTTCTATGAAGCACTTTTGGTGTTTTTTAAAGGAAAATTACAGTATTTACAACTTTAAAACTGAGAGTGTCTTATTGCCTTCCTTGTAGCTCATGTTTTACGATCGAAGCTGCATGTTTGCCGGTGAGCCAGGCCCAGCGAACCTCTCCCCAAGAACGTACCCTTCAATAGACTCCTCAGCCTTCCATGCTCTGACCCCAGCTCTGATCACACCTCTCGATCATGCAGTAGAGGTAAGGCTGTGTGTGTGGGTATACTGTATTGTACCTTATATTGAAAAGTTTCTTTGTATTCTATATTGTTTCTAGGCACTGTACTGACAACCATTTATTTTTTCTGGCATTACGTGTTTACATTTACAGTTTATAACAGATTCTAAGGCACTGTACTCATACTGTACCTAAGGCTTCCCCCAACCCACCATTCATAAATCAGTGTTTATCAATATAACTTGGTATTTCCTGTAAGTTTTGTGCCACAGTGAAGGTTGATGATAATATACAGTAGTGCCAAGCAGTAACTACTGGAGACTGAATGGTAGCTTTTTATCCCATCCATCACACCACATGGAAAGTTTCCCAAGTATAGTAATGCTTCATCTCTGTGTGGCCGGCCAGACTGTAGATCATGATTAATTATACTTGGGTAGAAATTGGAGACATTAATGGTATCTGATTTGTAGCAGTGCCTTGGAACTAGCGTATCTGGTTGTCTGTATAAAATTGAAGGTGGACCCAAAGTTTCGGTCAATATAGTGTCCATATGGAAGTAAGGTGGTGAAAAAAAATTCCTTTACAAGAATGTCATCATCATTACTACATTACTGACAAAGGCATTTTTAGTATAGCTCTTCAAACAGACTGTGGAGTTTCTCTTCTTCTTTTTCTCTCTCCATCTTTCTCTGTTTTTAATGTAGGTGAAGTTTGAAAAGGTCTAATATTTTATAAATTAATGAATAGAGTATGGAGACCAATTGCCATATTCTCAGTGTGAAAAGATGTTCTGCTTTCATTTGTTTATCTCTCTCTCTCTCCTTGTGTATACTGTATGTATGTCTGTGTGTGATAAGTTTGTCAAATCAACTCATTCTCCATTTTTCAGTAGGCTTTTTTCTTTTCTTTTTTTATTTTTTTATTTATTGCTTGTTACAAATGTGAATGGATGGTTGGTGAGAATTTGTCATTATAGTTTTGCTCTGTTGGTTATTTGTAGTTCTGGCCCTTTTTATTTATTTGTCTATCTATTTATCATCTTGCCACTAATCAATTTACTCCCTGCTTTGGTGGTTGGTCTGTTCTTTGGTATGGCTTTCATTGTCCAGTGTCATTACAGGAGAAAGCCTCGGATGTTAGGTAAGGTTAGGTTACACTGCATAACACTTTTCTCATTTATACACCAGGCTGGGGACTGAACCCAGGACATGGTAGTGAGATATGTGTTCATTACCGCTGTACAGTACTGCCAAACGTCCCATTTTGGGGGGATAGACTATATAAAGCCTCTCAAGCTCACTAATCAATGCTTCTCAAAATGACTTGGTTTGTATTAAACTAGCATAACGCTTCCTATGTACAGTACCAATGGCATCTTCAGCTAAAACCTCATCAGTGTTTATGGGGAGAAGGCAGCATGACCTTTATCCTTTTAATGAAGAAAAAATCAATGCTTTTGTCTGATTTTATTAGAAATTGCATTCATCATATTCATTTAAGGATAGGTTTTTTTTTTTTTACCTCAAACTCTTTTCCCCAGATTGACTCGGGACAGCCTGGGTCAATGTCTGGCCTGGTTGGAGGACATACAGAAGATGGTGTTGTAGAGATGCCCCCTGTAGAAACCACAATGCATCTTTCTGCAGATGAATGCTGCACTGTTTTGCCACCAGAAGGGCTTAGTATTACCCAGCTGTTTTCCTCAGCCCATGACCCCACAATAGTTCCTTCAACAGCAACTTCTTCACATGTTAATGCCATTGTTTCATCGGCGCAATCACAAGTTACCTTTGCCGACTTGATGGAAGATTCAAAATTAAGCTCTAAGGTAAGTTTAGTTCATGCTTAAAGAGATAAAAAGCCAAAATAGTGCATGATTGAAATTTAATGCATAGTAAGGTAACCAGTATTTCCTAGTGCTGTTTCAGAAGTGTTTTGAGATTTGAATGTAGTAATCGGGCTGTATGGCCTTGGGTGATGATCATAAACTTATACTTTGTGGTTCTGTAATGTGTAACTTTGATTAACAACTTAAATTATGGATCAGGTAAATCCTGTACAGTCAATGTGTCAGTGATATGCCAGCCAGGCCTTTTAGTGTCTTTGGTGTGTGTAATTGGGACTAAGTTCCAGAAAAATGGCAATTTTTCTCCCGTATACAAATGTAGCCCCCCAAAATGGGGTTTTTTGGAGGTGTCAATTGTACGAGGTGAAAGAAGAGTCTTTACAGCTGCATTAATACTCATCCATTGCCCAGTTTACCTTTTATTGTTGGTTACAACTGGACAGCACAACCACCCCTCAATGCCAGTCCCCTGACTGTACAGAGGTGACTGCCTCCTGGCTTGCTCCAAGTACTTTGGGAGCTAAGCACTTCCTCTGAAATATTTTAAATGCTTATCATTTCAAGATATACTGTTTGCCATGCAGTTGTAGGCAAATAGTGCTTTAAGTGTGTTTTATCACATTATAAGAGTATTTACATTTGCTTAATGACCCATTGTTAGTTTACTGCTGGGCTGGTATGTGGGGTCAGCACTACTAGCATTGCTTTGTAACAATGGTACAGAGCTCAACATTATTTTACCAGGTGCTGGGTCTTGTGTATTGTGACTGTGAAGATGTTCTAGTCTCCTTAGAAGCTGTACTGTAGTCTTGAACACAATTTCAGGAAAGTTCCTTTTTGGAAGTTACCATGGATCTTAGGATTAGTTGATCCTTTATTTAATATTTTGTTTAAAACTATTTTTTAATGATCCTTTGTGCTCAAGTTCAGGTCATATTAGGACACACAAGGGGATCCAGTAGCTCGTAATTACTAACCAGGTGGAAGTAATTAGGGTTTCAACATATTTGCAACTGTTTTAGTTACTCCTCTCCTAAAAGACTGCATTTCCCGTGTAGGCTCACACCTTTCTGTTATCTTCAGAAACATACCTATGAGGGGCCCGTAGGTAACATTTCCTATTTACATTTATGACACCCTTTGTATCACAAGGAGTTATATAGTACAGTACAGTATATGGGTTTCCTCTAGCAACTCGAGCTTTAGCAAGTTACCGCCTCTTAAGTTTGAACTTAAATTACAGTAGTTCATAATACCTTGTTGGGGTGACTGATGGCTTATAGCTTATCTGTCCATTCCAAATGAATGACCAAGGGTAAAGGTTGTGAGACTCCCAGTAGTGAGTTTGTGATATATGGTCTGGATAACCATATACTGTATATTGCCCTTGTCATGGTAGCTTGTAATCTGAACTGCTTTCACCCTGGTCAGTGTGAGGAGTGTAGCAAAACTGCTAATTGCATCTTACATAGTGGACTTGATTTTACAGCTGGTACTATTTTTGGGAAGAGAGTAGGAGTCTTTCTTGATGTCTGTGACTCACTAACATCTTAAAAAAATCACCAGGTATGTTAATAGCTGGAAAAGAAATGGCAGACGTCCTGTTCCTTTTGATATTTTGTAAACAAAATTGGAAGAGTATGATAAATATGCTGGTCCCATGTCCAAGGTTATACCAATAGTGTGATAGGAAGGTAGGGATGATTAGTTTGTTCATTGAAGTTCAAACATCACTCAGGGCTTAGCACTTGGGATTGTCCAAGAACATTGTACTCTCCAGATGGCAGCCCTGTGTTATGAGAAGTACTTGGTCTTGGTATATGAGGAAAACGAACAGGAAAGGCATGATACATTACCATCAAAAACAGATTTTGCATTGAATGAATATTATTACATATTTTGAAGTACTGTACAGTACATGTAAAAAGAATAAATAAAGAAGCCTATGATTATCTCAAGTAACAGGTTTTAAAGATAACCTGGGTATCACTTTATTAAGATGATATTGATAGTTTACAATTTCAGTAGATATGATGATCTTAGGCTTAGCAACATAAACTTGTATGGTGTGTATGGAAGTGTACTAATAAATTTTTATCTCAAACCAGATGCTGGCACTAGAAAAAAGCTGTAATAGCTTGAATCGTCAGTTGTCTCCAATTCCATCAACCTCTGGTCTTCAAGGTTCAATCCTTGTGAAGACGGCCAAAGAAGATGAGGACTATGAATTTGAATATGAGAGTGATTGTTATGGGGACAGTGACTCCGATTCTGGTGTGATTAACCGTGGTCCTCTTGACCTTGATCACTGGAAGTGTCTTGTGTGTAATAAAATGTTTAAGAGTCTAAAGGAAAAATTACTACATGCTGGTCAACATTCACCCTGTGCAGAGGCTATGGAAAAATCTGGGGTAATAAGAAGTGCCACTCAAGTGAAGTCTGTTCAATCAGGGATTAAAAAGGACACCGAGGAAGATTCAGGCATATCACTTCTGAAGTGTAAGGAAGAAATGGGTACACTTCAGGAAGAAACACGAAATATGCTGGAGAATTTTGCTTCAGATGGTGAATATAAATGTCCTGAATGTAGTCTAGGATTTCCAACAGCAGAAACTCTACACGAGCACAGAAAGATGGTGTTTAAGTCCCGTGTCATATGCCAGATATGTCATATGGTGTTCAAGAAGAGACTGTCAAAGATAAAGCACATGAAGACACACACTGTGGCAGACCTAAGGTGTCTCATTTGCAATCGCACTTATCCAAACCGTTATTCTTGGTCACAGCATCAGCTCTTCCATATGGGTTTGGTACTCTTCGAATGCAAGGAATGTGGTAGAAGATTCCAAAGGAGGTCAGAATTAGAGGTACACTCGAGGACCCACACGGGTGAAAGGCCTTATCATTGTGCAACTTGTAGTGGAGCCTTTACCACACGACAAGCTCTCAAACGGCATTTAGTTACTCATATGGATGGCCAAGAGGTCGATTGTGATATCTGTCAAAAGACTTATAAAAATAATGTATGTTTAAATAAGCACAAGCTTAAGGCTCACTCAAAAGGCAAAGGAAAGACAAAGGTACGGAGGGACTTCATGTGTAATACGTGTAATGAAGTTTTTCCCTCGGAAAAGAAGTTAGCATGGCATCAAGAAACTCACGAGAGGTGGCCAAAGAAGTGTCAACAGTGTGGAGAGTGTTTCATTCACCAGTCCAGCTTGACCAAACACATTCGTCAGAAACATGACCCACACCACCAAACACCTGATGGAAAATCTGAAAATAATTCCACTTGCCATATATGTTGCAAAGTATTTAAGAAATCTTCACTGGCGTTACATTTACGGACGCATACTGGAGTTAAGCCCTTCAAGTGCAATATATGTAATAAAAGTTTTGCAGTGAAGTGTAATTTAGATGCTCACAAATGGGTTCATATGGGTGTGCGTGATCGGCCACATAAATGTAAGTTATGCGAGCGCAGTTTCCACCGTAAAAAAGATTTAGAGGCTCATATACGTAGTCATAAAAACATTCGTCCTTTCACATGCAATGAATGTGGAAAATCTTTTATTCATAAAAACAATTTGCAGCTTCATGTACGTGAGCATTCTGGCGAAAAACAGCACAAGTGTGCCTTTTGTGGTAAAGCTTTTTTTCGAAAGTATAATCTGGACAATCACGTCAGGATTCATACGGGGGAAATGCCGTATGAATGTACCATTTGCCGCAAAGATTTTACTCAAAAAAGCAACTATAATGTACATATGAAGGCATTCCATGTTGAGAGACATGCTGTTCATGAGGAACTGTAAGGAAATCTCAAACTGAAAAGAAACTGTATGTACAAATGTCTAGTTTCTGTTGGCAAAGTATTAATCAAATGAGAAGTTAGAGAATGTGTCATCATTCAATGCCAGATATACAGAAGTGTTATTTTTCTAAAAAAATAAATAAAAAAATTTAGGTAACATGATTGAGAGTCCATGAGGGGAAAACGTAAGTAGAACTTCGATAATCTGCTGTTGTTTAGTGTTACCATCGGCTAGTTTAATCTTGACATAACACTTACCTTTTCTTAGGTGAGGTACTACATTTATTAAGTGATGATAATTCTCAGCAAGACTTTTATGACCTGTTATTTATTTTTTATTTTAAGTTTGTGATACTGTACAGTATGTTGCACTGTGTGCAAAAAAAATAATGTATGGGTTTTATCAGGCCCAAATTACAGAACTATCGGTGAAGCTTAGGTTGAATTTTTTAACTCATAAAATTAGGGAAGTGCTACTGTATTGACGTACAGTATATCTCCTCAATTTAAAAAAAAAATAGGTCTTTTGTTATTGAAGCTTTATGATCTTCAAGAAAATAACTGGCAGTTTTAGTGAAGGTTGGTTTTGGAATTGCTTCCATTAATATGTGGCTTCAGACTACACAGTATTGATGGTATTGTGTTAGGAAGTCACCATTTTAATTAATGCCAAATTTTTAATAATTTTATAATGTGTATTATATAGTCACAGACTAACGTGGTTCTACTTTTTAAATAGTGAAAGGTTGCATGAGTATTTTAGTTTATGGGATACTTTTCTAAAGGAGTTTATGGTATATTTAGCAAATTGGTTCTTAACTATTGTACAGTATATATATATACTGTATATATATATATACATACACTTTATGATTATAGAGATGTTGTATTGTCTTGGAATTTTAAGAATGGTCTAATTTTTTTATTCTAGTTGTAACCTAAAGTAACCAGTGACACCGGTCATGCAACGTTTTCAGAAATGTAATTTTGTGGAACTCATCAGTGCAATACGTACATTTAAATTTCTAGGTTATATGTGCATTGTGAAAGATCTGTAAGAAAACTTGTATGCAGTTGAGAAATAGTGGTTTATATGATAACATTAAGGTTGTGTAAACTTTGTTATCAGCTCCGTAGGCTCAAGCTTAGCCTTTATTCCTCTAGTGGTTCCTTTACCAAAACTGCCACAGAATTAGTTACCTTAAACTGTAGAATACATGTTTCTTAGCAATTTTTTGTGTGGTTTGACAATAAGATGATATGAACCTTGTAGAAGTTGTGATGGTTATGGTTCTTGCTAACCTTATTGAACTTTCATACGTCTTTTCTCGTGGACACCAGCAAGAGGTCTCCTCCCACGTGAATGTATCTGTATTGTTATGGGATACCTGTGACTGTATGAATGGTGGACATATTTTTGAAAGAAAGCAATTTTATGATTGTGAGCATACAACTATTTATACTGCATGTGAATTTTTGTTGTTGTGCTTTCAATGATAATTTCTCAACTCATTTTAATGCAGCAGCCTCAGCCATACTTTTTTATTTTTCTGAAATTAATTTTTAAATTCAGAAGTTATTTAATAATTCATTTATAGTTTTATTCATGTACTGCACAGTATGTCGAAGCGTTCTTGCAGAAATTTTATAGTATATATAAATAGTTGAGCTTATTTTGATAGGTCAGTTTATTGGAAGATTTTAATTAAATCACTATCAGACTTAGATGGTTACCTATTGGTTAAGGGTATTGATATGTGAAGTAAATTTGCAGCACATTGTCTTATGTGAAAAAGTATACTTTATTACTTTAGGTTACTAACAGAAATGCAGTTGGTTTTTACCACATGTTGGTCATAATTAGAACTGCTCATAAATACGTGGTTGGCATGTGTACTAAATCTATTTAGTTGTTTTGAATAGCATTATTTTAGGTCTTAGAAACTTTCCTCTGTATTTCTCCATTGATATTTTAAATCAGTTACTGTACAGATTTGTGTATATACTATTATAAACCTTTTAATTTTTTTTATCATCAGTGTATTTTCTACAATGCTTCACATACGCCATTGGTCTAATTATTAATACTGCGTTTGAAGATGTACCTTTGTGTATAATACTGTACTGGTAACTACAGGGGTAATGGGAAGTGTTGTAACCTGTTTGTCATTCACAGCAGCTGTTCAAATGGTGGAAGGCATGAACCAGCAGTTATAATTTTGTTGAGATTATCTAAAAGGCAAGTTCCTTATAGAGTACTGTACTTGAAGGAATGAAAGCTGGTGGGTAGAACTAGTTGTGGCCATTAATTGCCATCTCTGTCACCTGTCTGTTGTATGAAGTGTGTTGTTTGTTACCTTACAATGTGTAGGCCTTTTATGGCTTCTGTTATTTATTATTTAATTGGTCCTAATTTTTTTTTTCAATTATGCTTGATTTCATATATCAAAATGTTTGAAAGGTCTGCTGTAACTTTGTCAAGTCTAGTATATGTTGTTCAATATGTAAGATGTATGTTACCAGTTTAGAGCTACTTAACAAATGTGTAGCTTTATTTATGATAACTATAAGCTTTAA
Organism: Homarus americanus; assembly: GCF_018991925.1. NCBI lineage: Eukaryota > Metazoa > Arthropoda > Malacostraca > Decapoda > Nephropidae > Homarus > Homarus americanus. The sequence continues at coordinate 12,854,941 of NW_024734940.1, forward strand.
ATTTAATGTGTGCTTGTCAGGAATAGTGTGAAAGTTTTGCGTAACCCTGTAGAACTGTAGAAGGCTAAAAATACACACTAAAAATTGTGTATTGTTTTCTTTAAACCAATTAGTTGGCAATTATCTGTTAAATGATATGTATCAGTATCTATATCTTCTCTGCTTCCAATACAGGTATCCCCTGATTTACGATCTCCCAATCTATGATATTCCACTTTAATGATGGAGTTGTATGAAGTCCATCGATGCCTCTATTTACGATGTAAACAATCTGCAAGAAAGATGGTCGTTGTTAGCTGTGGTCTACCCGCATGCTGCCACCCAGTGCACTACAGTACCAAGCTTTGTTCCATGGTGATTGCACATGGTCATGTAGCTCAATGGTTATTAGTCAGTATTGGTGTTTTTTCAGTGATAGGACATCTCTAACGTTCAACATTTTACTCTGTTTTGGTGGCTGTGAGGTGATTTTTTGTTTTTGTGACTGTAAAGTGCTTTGCCTCATGTTGTGAACAGGATGTAAATAGTGTCGGCCGCAATAATGTTATCATCGTTCACTCTGTTATTATGACTAAAGTGAGTAGTGGAACTTTCAAAATGTCTGGGAAGGCCAGACCAATGCACCCAGGAAAACTGTCTCTGGAGGTGAAGCTTGACATTGTGATGCTGCATGAGACTCCCCAGAGGCTGGGTAGGAGTCAGTGACATCTTCACTCCACCTTCAAGAGTCCCTTTAGCCTCAAAAGGGACATGTAATAACGACCAGACTTGTTCTTATTGGTGTGGCGAGTCTTGTTTAATTGTGTTGTCGGTACATTATTAGTGTAGGATTTATTTATTTTATTTTATTTTTTATTTTTTTGTGTGTTTGTGATACATGTGGATGTCTCTGACTGGCTGGGAACGTATCCCATTAAACCTCATGTTATAATGATCCTAATTTATGATATTTCAACCTGGGATGGGTCTTTCAGGAATGTAACCCTATCGTAAATAGGGGGGATACACATACTTCACACAAGTGTTTATATGTCTTAAGTTTATTGAGGAAAACCGAAAGAAAATGCAAGTGCTGCAAATTATTATTTTATTGTACTATAACAATAACCAATAACCATAATTAAGTTTCTAACATCACAGTGATAGTAAATACCTTTAGGTATATTTTGAAATGTAACAAAATAGTTTCGCTTATAACATGTGCTTCTTATCAGTGATAGAATCTCCCGGGCTGTTGGAACACACTTAGTACTATAGCCTATTGCCAAGACTTATAATTCCCCTAAAGCTTTGTAACTTTCATACCTGTTTCAGGACTTGGCATATGATGAGGATGCACAATAATGTTTGTATGTGGTCTTGGTGTAAACTTCCATTGGCTGTAAATCTAAAAATGTGTATTGTCGTTTCTCAAATTAAAAATATAATCTTAATTATTTTCAAGTAGGTCATGAAAATTCTGTTTGTTACTGTTGTCTTGATCATTTGGGGTCTCGCAGACTCTGCTAATACATTTCCTCGGAGTCATTAGTGAACTAAAAATGGAGATCTGAACATTTAGTTGATCTTTTATTTGTTGCCAGCAGATACTCTGAAACAAGACCTGTTCTCTGTACTGTATGAACTAAATCTGGATTCAGGGTTTGCCAGTAAGTAAATGTCTGACTCTTATGCAAGTATGCAAGCTTGTGATTTCCAGTTATGTTAAAGCCTTGGGGGGGGGGATGTCAAAAAATTTACTTCGTCCAATACCGCTTGGCCGAGCTGTCACGTGCAGGAGTACAGAATGTGGTAAGTCCTGAGTTATGGAAGTACTGTATGCTGTACATGTGATATTACTGAGAGAATCATATATTTAAGTTAGAAGCATTTTCAGAATCGTATCAAGATCATCGTGTGGTAGTCATAGTTGGAGTAATGTCCGGAACTGAATGATTACCAGCTTCACTAATTGACCGCAGTCAGTCATGATGTTGGAAGTGAATATTTACATTCATATTTTGAATATATATATATTTTTTTTAACTTACGTTATACAATATTTCATTTTGATTACAATAAATACTTCTTCCTAAAAGAGATGGTGTTGATCGGGTTTGAGGTCATAGGCAGCCCACCTCACAACTAGGACCTGGAGACAGAAAACATAAGATTATAGTTGAAACATACAGTAACTTAAAGAAAAAAAAATTGCGAGTGAAGTCGGTTTTGCTTGGGAACTGCTGGAGGGGGAGGGGAGCTTACCGTATAGTGCTATAGATAAAGTTGACGAAGTTGGGGATGTTGACGTAGACGCCTGGCACCTCGCTTGTGGCACAGCCGATGCCCCACGCCACCAGTCCTACTACCGTAAATTGGCCAGACTGGTTAGGGCACACAAGGGGAGCTCCTCCATCACCCTGGGGAGCACATAGAAATGTTCATTTAGTAGATAAAAAAAAAGTATGCATTAAACATTTTCACACAAAGGTTCAAAGAAGGCAAAATATAGGTTGATATTTAACAGTTGAGGCAAATAACAATAATTTTTTATTGTTGAAATGGAAAAGAAAAAAGGCTTTGACATGTAAATACTAAAGCCAAGACTTTCAGTACCAAAGCTCGGTCCTACAGACTTTGCTTTTTATACTGCAATGTCCTAAAGTTGTCTCATTTATTCAGTTAAATTCTCACACATGTTTTTAAATTGATATATATATATATATATATATATATATATATGCAGTTATACTCTATACATAGACATGGAGGTATATAAACAATGTATTTAAGACCTACCGTGCAGGCATCCTTTCCTTCGAAACCACCAGCACAAACAAAGGAATTGGAATCAAGAATGAAATCAGTTCCAAGGCGTGTTTGTCGGAGGCGCTCCTGACAGACAGTCGGGTCCACGACGGGCAAGTCCACCTCTTTCAGGTTGTTTTGGAAGAGACCTGTGCTGTTAAAGGCATCTTTACCCCACCCAGTCACCCAACACCTGAAAGAGAACGACTATGTATATAAATGATTTTTTTTTGTATTTAACATTACTGTACTACCACCACCACACTGGCATCACTTTACCTACTACTCACTACAATACAACACATGGCTGTACCTAACACAAACTACAATAATAAGACACTACACAAGTAACACACTACAGGACTAACAGTAGTGATGATAGGTGATGGTGGTGATCCACAGCTATGGTGATGTGTGATGGTGGTGATCTGCAGTTGTAGTGATGTGTGATGGTGGTGGTGATTTACATTTGTGGTGATCTGCAATTGTGATGTATGGTGGTCACATAGTACTTACTGGCTGTGGCCGGCAAATAATTGGCCTTGTTCTGGGAGACAAACGGTGCCTATGTGAGGGAATTGGCCAGTATTGATTGACTGAGTAAGCTGAAGGAGAGCTACGTCATGCCTCAGGGTTTTGTCGTCGAAGTTGGGGTGAATAACCACTCTCGCCACATTGACTTCCAGATGTCTTAATGTAGGGTGTTCTTGAGCTGTACTGACATCCAAATCCCCCATACGGACCTTCAGGTTTCTAAAGGAGAGAGAAATATATGTTATTGTTATGTAGCGATTTTTTTTCAGGTCTTAGATGTACGAGCAGGAGTTCTGGATCTAAAGTGGCGATAAATTTACTCGAACAGCTTGCAAAACGACCTGAAGATATGTGCAATAGATGGGAGAAATAGGGTAAGTTTATGTATTTTATTCAGTCTTTGGGGAGATTAATGGTGTCCAGTGCCACTTGTATTCTTCAGAGTAATACAAGATCAAACTGAGAGTAACAGTGCCTCTTCCCTGGTGGTTGAACTCAGGAACCACAAATTTACCTTAATGAAAAAAATATATATATGCAAGAATCAGTCACTGTGTGTAATATAACCTCTACCTTTAACTGTAGTCAGGTGATGTATTTATGTGGAATTCCTTAGCCGAATCTCGTAATATAGAAGTCATGTGAAACAATATACTGTAACACATTAACAACCGGGTACAGTACAGTACTGTATACGGTTTTCATACCTTATATCACAAGGAGATATTATTCAATGCATAACTCATTTAATTTTATACTGATGAAGATAATTACATGAGGTGGATGATTACTTGCCTCTCGCCCTTAACTCTGTGTGCTGCTGTCAAGACCCAGTTTGGTGCGATCAGAGCTCCGCCGCCCTTGTAGTTATTGCTCAAGTCGAGCACCACGGCCACCCAGGGGTATTCTCCGAAATCAGCCTGGCAGAGAAGGTTGCTGTATAGTATATTAAAAAAAGTTGGGATAAACTCCGCTTTTTTCACTTGAAGTTTAACCACCATTAATGTTGTGCAGGGGAAGCTTAGGTTAAGTATTTAGGGTGGTTAATCTTCAGGTGAAATAAACTAAAGCAGAGGTGTAATCTTCAGGTGATCCATTAAAGTTGTACATATAATATCGCAACATCTGAAGGCTGGCTCACGAATTAGTACGTGTATTTCTAGTTTTGTTCTGTGCAGTCATGGCATGTGGAATAAGTCAACAACAAAGAAGAGTAATACAAGTCAGATCGTGTCAAAGATGAGGTGGTGCCTTTACCTGAGCAAACTGTGGTGACTGATGAGGAAGAGGTAACGGATTCTGGATGCCACATCTGGTGTCACCGATTGGTACTGGATTGGGTCTTATGGGGGACGGCCTCGGCGTAGCTGTGCCCGGGCCTACAGGACCGCCGCCATGATTGACACAACACATTTTCTGGTCTGGACAAACTCCTGCTTGAGGCTGCAAAGAGGAAGATGTCATGTATACTTGACGAGATATAGACGTAAGTTGCGTCATTTATTAATCAATCCGTGTTCATAGTCCCTACATCTGGACTCCTCTGCCACTGCCTGTCAAGTTATATTTTATTGTTTTATAATATTTTGGCTCACCATAGTGAAGTTTGCAGTTGCACATACTGAAGTATTAGTAGCGTTTGGCAGGAAATTTGTACGATTTGACCCCTTCACTACGGGGACGCCAATTTTTATTTGTCTAGCGCCAGACAATTTCATACATATATACATGACTGCAAAATAATCTTTATTGTCACTAAGGCTATACAGTACCAGTTGATTATACCATAAACCGAGTTAGTGTAGCAAGATGTATACTGGGTATCTTTAAATAGTATTTACCTCTCCGTGTTCACATTGCTTACCAAGTTTACTATGCGTACGTTGATGACACCTGCCCCAAAGTTCCCGCCATTACCACCACCACCACCGATTGGGGTCCCAATAGACGGCAGTTGGCCGATTGGGCATTGTTGGTTGACTGGCAGGCAGACGCATTGCCTTCCAGGGTTTGGTCGTTGTGTGTTAACTGCCGGAAGTCGTGTTATTACTTTACATGTGGATGATAGTAATATTAAGAAAGTTATGAACACTGTATTTATATTTTGTAACGCCGACTTTCCGGTGTTTGCCACAAGTCTATGTACATGATTTATTAAGTAATCATGTTATAGCTAATATGAGTATTTCTTACCATTGAAATAAAACAACGTTTAGGAGCAAAGCTGTAAAACAACAAACAGTATATTTGGCCAAACTTAGTTTTCAGTTAAATGTCATTTAAGCAAAATTATTTGGAAAACAAAAATTACGGAAACTGTGTACTAAGCTGTTGAAAATGGCGATTATGAAAATTATGATCTAATAACAATGATAATAACTGATGATACTGTATGATGATGATAATAATGATGATGTTAATGATGAAAATGGTGATAAAAATAATGATGAAAATGAAGAATCCTGAGTTTTGGTCGTGGTGGTGAAGCGAAGACTTACAATTAGGGCCGCCAGGGACAGGGTCAACACCAATTAATGTAGACACGAGACCTAGTCTCGGGTTGTTGGGGTTAGAGCGCTGAGACTCTACCGACACCACCAACACCGCACACACACACGCCCATAACCTGTAAAACGAAATAAAGTACATTGTTTGCCTGTCTGTACAGTGGATATATATTTCTATAACTGCATTCTGCATTGACTATAGACATGCTGAACTGTATACGTGCAATGTCTATATAGTACACGCTGAATTGTGTACCTGCATTGTCTATGTACATGCTAAACTGTATACCTGCGGGCTGCATTGTCCATATACATGGTGAACTGTATAACTACATTGTCTACATACATGCAGAACTGTATACTGTACCTGCTTTGTCTATATACATGCTGAACTGTGTACCTGCATTATTTATATGCACGGTGAACTGTATACCTGCATTTACATACATGCTGAATCAATGCAAAGTTGCGTGGCGATTTGACTGTATAATATATCTCTATCTATCTATTTATCTGTCTTATCACCAGTATGTTCACTGTATGTTCCTTTACCTTTCTCTCATGAAGGCTTTTGTTAAACCACCAATGTATGTAATAAGTCATTTATGTCCAATGTATATTTTCAGCCTTCTGGCTGCAGAACTTTTTCAATAAACCGTTAATTATTATTATTATTATTATTATTAGGATAAAGGAGCAGCGGTGATAGTAATGACAGGTTTAAAGTGAATCAGGAATCTCAATATATATCCCAGGAAGCTGTGAGACGATTAGCTAAGTAATTTGTGCAAGTTCTTGTGGGTGCTTGGCTGTTTGCTGAAGGTCTAACAGATTACACCGTTTTTCATTACTGGTCATACAAGTTGACATGATTAAGTATGTATGTAGACAATGCAGGCATACAGTATACATTATACACATTGTTATTTTCAAGATGCGCATAAAAATCAGGAAAAAAAACAAATTACCATGCCAAGGACGTGTTTTGACGTTTCAGTAAAGGCGAACATTGTGTTGTATTCGTTCAGCAATATTACAAATTTATAGATAAACGCATACTTATGATATTTAAAACTATACTTAAAAGATACGGTTCGGAGAGGGTATAAACGAACAACTTGAAAAGAAGGAAATGAACAAACCAATGTTGGAATATTTATTATGAGAAGCAGTCAATGGATGGTAAACGAGTAGAAAATTAGGCTTGCATGACATCAAAATGGAACTTCCACGCCACTGACAGGGACTTTAAAAACTAGTTTGGGATCAAGTGAACAGTGTGAGCGAGGGGTGGAGGTTGCTGCTACACCACCTCAAACAACCTGTCTAACCTTGAGCTGCGGGAGTCCCCACCAACAATACCACCACCATCTTGTTTTTATTTCCACTGGCCAGTCGACACCATGAGACTTTTGGGCTCGAGCAGCGGGTTTCCTGGCTCATGAACTGGGAGTTTTCGAACGAGTGGGAGCTAACGTTGGTGGAGAGATAGCAGGTATGGTTAATAACTTGAAGCGTCAGTTTCTCCACTACCGGTATGGGCCCGTGTGGCATACTAAGATCGTATAGTGCTGAAATTGTTCTGGGTATGTTGCAGTTCGATCAAAAAATCAATGAAGTCTTGAGGTGTACTGAGATTATCCCTCGTAATAGAAGGTTAGGTTAAATTTGGTTAGGTTTTGATCGAACTGCGCATGACCAGAATATTATTAGCACGGTACACACTTGGCACGCCACACCAGTATCGGCCATGAAAACAGCACCATCAGGTATATGTTAAAAATGAACTCTCAAGGTTACCTCAAACTTGTCTCTCCAACTTCCTCCTCCGTTCATTTCAGACTAACTTGAGAGCTCATCTGACCATCTGCAGGGTGTTTATTATATGGTAACTAGACCAGATTACTCTCTCTCTATGCCTCAATGTCCCTCTTTCTTGGTAAACATCAGTAGTTCTCTCTCACTAACCCCTCTCCCTCCATTGTCGGTGATGTCCCCCCCTCCTCCTTCAATAGCAGGGTTGAGCCAGGAAACACTCACCCCCTCCCTCCCTCACCCCTCCTTCCTCACTAGCAGAAGCCTGTCCGGGGGTATTATCACCGCCCCCCCCCCCTCCTGCATGTTCACTTCACACGAACTTCATCATGATTCCACGGCGGGGAGTTCCCGGGAGTGTGAGGGTAACCCAGCGACTACATCACGTCCCTGGCGACGACCAGCACACATGCTGTTGTTCACCTGGCCTGTGTGACGACGCGTGTTTTCCTCCATGGCGTCACAAACACAGGTGAGGACCAACGATAAACCTTATCACCAACGGCTCGGATGTTGACAGCTCGTTTAGGTAGATTTCATGGAGTATGTTTAAATTAATGTACTTATTTATTTTGGTTTTATCATCTCAGGAACAACAGCACAGATTTAGGAAGAGGGAATTCAGAATACGTACATTAAACAAACCTATTCAAGATTTAATGCATATTGTTCAATTAAAATCAACAGTAGTGGTGCGGGTAACAATACAGGTAGAGTTACAAAGATTATAAAGATTTGAGATTAGGATAATATTGATCAGGTCAGCCATTATGAAATACTTGTGTGTTTGTGTGTGCGTTTGACGGCGAACGTTCACTATTCCGGATTTTATGTAAAGTCAACAACCTTTCTCAGGAAATTTCTACCTTCGCATGTGTTCCGTCCCTGGTTGGATATGTTCCTTGTGTGTGTGTGTCCCGTCCATGGTTAGGTGTTCCATTCGTCGCTAGCTATGTTCCGGGTATTTATATATTCCGTGTTTCCTTTATATCCCTCAAAGGTATTCTTATTTACTATGACTAAACCACATAACATGGTCAAATCATCAACTACGCCCAACATCCCCATCCCTAACCATGCAATGACGCTCCTATAGACTAAGGCAGACTGCTTGATCCGCCTTGTGCCTACAGTGGCGTTCATTCAGTGGTGGTTGTTTATGTGAGTCTGTGTAGTATCCACCCGTGACCTTCTGTGGAGGGTGTGGATCACTTCCCTGGTGTTGAAGTCTCCCACCGACCACCACTTCCCTGGTGTTGAAGTCTCCCACCGACCACCACTATTATTACCACCAGTACCACCGTCGTCATCACCAATCACCATAATATTTACTTACTGTAATATTGTGACAAAATTATATTGAATCAACTACCTATTCATACTATTCTCCTCATAAAACTTTTTATTTATTTTATTTTAGTAAATTTACTGGAAGAATTGGCGATTTTTATTTCGGGTTTTTTTCTGGGGGGGCGGGGGGGGGGGGTGGACTCGTAGCGACCAGGAAGCTCTTACACAATGAAGACCTCGGAAATGTATGTGGTCCGCCCCTCACTCCCGAGTCCCGCTGTCATGTTTACAGTATTCTGCTCGCTTCCTTAAAACCATTTTATTGGAATTTAAAGACCAGATCATGGTACTGCTACCCTGCAACTATACAGGTATATCTTTCTCTCCAGGTTTTTTTTACATATGTACCTGTATTTTTTCCTCACCTTACCTCTATCCGTATTTCACCCTATCTGTTTACTACACTGTAGGTTGATAAAGCTTTCAGGGGCTTAGGCCTAAACTAAGATAAAACACGGGGCTCTCGTTTATACACAGGGTTGTCATTGGTCACTTGAATCAGGGAATCTTAAGAAAAAAAGTAAAATATCACAACCTTGAATTACTAGGGTTCCGTGAAGCGTGTGATCAAGTTCGTGTTGTAATAATCTTCCTACCTGCCTAATCCTGCCTACTGTACACTTAACATAAAAAAAATCCAATACTGTAATGGGAATGTTGTGTATATATGCATTAACAGTAGAATTTAAACGTAGCAAAGTTAATAAGTTGGTAAAGAATGACCGTACTAAGCCGTGAGCCGTACATAGAGATAATGTTCTATATCGTTGGGATGAAGAGCGCTGACATTATGTGTGCAGTGTGTAGTGTAGAAATGTCACAAGTAAGGAAAGTGTAGATAAAGTGAGTGTGAAGAGGAAGAGGCCAAGGTTGGTAAACGAGAGATGTGGTAGACTGCCTTGAAGATTGTATATGATATTTTACAAACAGGAAATAAATATATATCCCGCAGGTCCAAGACCACACTCAACTGTTGGTGTTAAGTAGAATCCCTTTCATAGAGTTGTATCCCTGATACTTTTTTAATATTGATGGATTAGTGTAATTTCTAACTTAATTATGTGCTTAATGACCTTAGTCGTCGAAGCGTAGCAATAACATTCTACGAAATTTCTAGTGTTCACAAACTAGAGAAACTCAGCTTCAGTGTAGACATCTCAGTGACCTTCATCTATTACCCATAAAACTAAAAGATATTGTAGATATGACTCTTACAGAGAACTATATCTGTACTTAGGTGATATTTCTATTATACTCACACTAAACAGAAGCAGCCAAACGCCCTACTCGTTGTTCTCGCATGCGTGGGAGGAGTTCAATTGTTTGCCCGCTTTCACCAACACATCATGTCGGGTCTGCATTAATATTATCCATTTATCTAGGTGGAGGCGCTGATGACGTAGATCCACAAAGACAAAGAAGAGACTATTATTGAAGACACTCATATACCTACGGCGCATGTCAAGTATCGTAAGATGAGTGCTACTTTCTTGTATATCTGCTGTAGTGAACCATCAAGCATACTTGATTCGATTTCATCTCATATAATTCTTAAACACTGGTGAATTATTTTTTGTACTGTTTCTTAAAAAAAATAACTCCATTGCCTTCGCTGTCGTATGACGCGGCATAGCATGGACTGCAATGTGACTTGGCTGGGGAAGAGCTTAGACATGTCTGTACTGTACAATACATTAAGCCCACCTGGCACAAGGAGAGCATATCTTGCTCTGAAACGATGGTCACCTACAAATTTCCTTTCTCTGCAGACGGAGCGAATCTACTGTAGAGCGACTGTAAAAGCGTTTATGTTAGACTCGAATCGTCAGAGCGTATCGGTGAAGGTATGGGAGGCGGCAGGCGGTCACACAAAAACTTGACGGTGATAATCGTATATAGCAAGCAAGTCACATTAGACGCTTCACTAGGCACTCCCAGTAACCCCTATAAATACGATGGGGGGCTACTATCACTGGTATTATTTCCCCAACTGTAACGTCAGGTATCCATTTTACAGTAACATTGAATATTTGGTGTACATTAACGTGACAATAGCGTGAGAGTTCTTGAAAAAATCGTCGTGATGAAATGTTATTTTAAATCGATCAGAGTGCTTGGCTGGTAAAGGCGGGTGATAAGACTGAATCAATACGCACACACACACACACACCATGGATATATAGTATGATGCTGGTACCCTTGTGTAGGCAAAGTACACACACACAAACACATACAGTGAGGTAGGTCAGCACTTAGGTTATTAATTTTAAGGTGAAATAAGCAGGAGACGGCTAATCTCCAAGTGATCCTCTTCTTTCTAAGTACACTTGCCTTCAGTATCAAGTTGCATCTACTACATAACACCGTCTTAACCTCCACAGTGACAACACAACCCGACAAGAGTATCCTCGGGTGTATGCAATTCCCCGAGAGCACTTTGTTGCAATCTAACGTCACACAATAATTAACAATTGCAACCGTCTTTTAACACAATATAAACAATCAGTAAATTATTTCCTCGATGTTAATAAAAGTTACCATACGATAGAGCGTTATATATCACCACGTACCTCATAGTTATTTCTGGTCTGTGGCTGTGACGACAATACTACGACAAGCAGCGAGTGTGTTGTACTCATCCACACATCTCATCCTCGCTTCATATATGCACGCTCCCAGGTGCCACGTCGGCTATATCAGTTTAAAAGAATACGTTACCGTCTTTGTTCTGGTACATAATTCAAGTACGTATTTCGTGTCTGTATTTCCCATACCGATGATGGATATTCCACCTCCAGATAGAACCATCGTAGTCTACTGCTATACTACACAGGAAACCGTCACAAACTCGACTCAAAATACACAAACTGTAAACACGAGTCTTATAAGTCACGTGGTCAGAAATCCCAGGTGAGGTTAATTGAACATCGGAGGTGTATCGTGTCGGCAAGTGGCAAGTTTGTCCTGAATACCCAATTAAGTTACGTGTCCTGGTGGAAATAGGAAATAAACAAACAGGTGAGTGATTATTTGCACACCTGGTTGACACCCTGACCTGTTACTCATTCTCACCTGCTTGTTTTGTTGGATTACCTGTCCCTCAACTCTGTCTCTCACACGTCACTAACTTACCTGTCTATTTACCTCACCCTCCCTCCCCCATGTCTCACCTGTTCCTCTCCTTTACCTCACTCTCATTTACCTCCGTCTCTCACCTCTCCTTCTGTGTCTTTCCTTGACTTTCTTACGTGTTTCTTTCTTGTACTGAGTCACCCTTGAGCCATTGACCTTGACCCCTGAACCCTAGAATGTATATGTATATTAAGTTATGTATTTTGAATATATATAATGTATGTAATTTGTTGAGTTGATTATCTTTTTATTGAATTTTTGGATTAAGGAAAGGTTGAGGTCACCTGATGATAAAACACCTCAATGTTAACCTAACCTAACTAAATTTAACCTAAGCAAACCTAGCCTAACCTAACAACCAAACTTTAATCTATCCTAACTTAATCTAATCTATCCTAACTTAACCTACCCTAACCTCCCAGACAGCGTTAGGGTGTTCAGTCATCAGGTGATATAAGCTAGGGGCTCATCTCCAGGTGATCTATATTAATGCAAAACGAATATGTGATCAATGCAGGTGTAGGCAAACAATCATATAATTGATATAACACAAACGAACTTAGTGTGTGTGTGTGTACAAGTAGTGGGACCTCACTTGACCTGCCTGTATCCCTCAGGTAAAGTGAGGTCATATCACCTGTGCACATACACCTCTAATGGGGACTACCCGTGCCGTTTAGGTGATCGGAGCAACTTTTTACCAAATCCGGCTTCGAAACACGAGGTTCCATATATATTTCATTAGCCCAATAAAGCACGCGGACTTCTACATATAATCAACACCTCACCCCGCCAGGATTCGAACCCACGATCTTGATCTTATAATTGTGACCGGAGAACGCTACCTCTGGGCCACCAGGACACTAAAAGCAATCTTAGACTGTTATATTTCACACAAAGCCTGTGTGAATACAAATAATCCTTTCGAGACAAGTAGCTGATGATGATAATGGTGAATTTAGAACACCTGAAGAATAATCCCCCTAACTGATTTCACCTTAAAACTACCCGAATGCTAACCTAACCTTAACGTAATTTAACACCAATTAAACTAATCTCACCAAGTAGTGTTAAGTGGGATGGCAAAGGTATAGTGGACAGGTGGGTATAGGTCGAGGGAGCGGGGGAGACTGGCGACGACGCTACGTGGGTTTTATGTTAGAACAAAGGACTCGAGTCGGGGTGTTTCTGGCCGTGCCGCTCCACCACTACCAATCACTAATTCCTGTTCTACGGTCTGTCTCCGCTTCACCTTCTTCCCTTCCATTATCTTTCCTTTCCTCCCTCATCTTTGCTTCCTCATCATCAAAGACACTAATATAGGTAAGTCCCTCGCCCATAAATTGAGGTAGCCATTATCATACACAAAGTAGTGAATGAATACAGTATTATACACTTGTAATGCTTATGATACACCACCGAAGAGTTCCAGATGTATGATTCTTAAAGCCATACAAGAGAGAAATACATAAGTATACTCAGCCCATAGTACACTACACATTGTACTTAAGTTGAATTAACAAGTACAGTATGGTGAATTAATGAGCAAGTCCATGGTATAGTAGATAAGTACACTTGTTGCGTAGCCTATTATACTGTATAAATATCTCATGCAGTCACCATAGTGTTGAGCCTCACACACAGACCTCTCTCTCTCTCTCTCACTATACTGCACTGCACATTCCCGTATCAACAATTTCCTTAACTAATATGAAAATAAGTTAACGTATGGTGGTTGGTGGTGTAAAGACAGAGAGAGAGAGGAATCGTTAGCCTAAGACGCAACGCTCAAAGCTAGTTACGCAATGGCCACTGTATAATAATTATGCTCATTTAACCCATAATTTGACCTTTATTTACACTTAAATTAAACATTCAGCATTTTTATTGTTATTTTTATTATTAAAATTTATATAAGCGACATGTTTTCAATATTTTCTTTGGGTACCTGAGGATTTATAGGTATCGCAACTTTTAGGTTAGGTTAGACTAAAAAGTTATTGGAGGAAAATATACCTTGGGTTGTGTTACTGAAGCGCTGAACAAGTGACTCACCTTGAACTCGGCCGTTTTCAGCAGGTGTTACCGACAGGCTGGTGAGCTAACCTAAGCTAACCCTAACTTAATCTAATCTGATGTATTCTATTCCCACCTCACCTAACCTAACCTTACGTAACCTTAACCTAACCCTAACTTAATCTAACGTATACTAATCCAACCTAACGTAACCTTAACCTATCCTAACCAAATCTAATGTACTCTAATTCCATCTAACCTATCAAAATCTAACCTTAACCTAACCCTAAATGAAACTACTCTAGTGTGTTCTAACCCAACCTTGATGTAACCTTCCTAAACCTATTCTAACCTGACCTTCCTTGACCTAATATGACCTATATCAGCTACATATATTATCATATTTTCAACGAACGCTCAATGTTTTCCCATTGTATAAACAGAGATGGCGTCAGCTGTATTCCCTGCGGTCAACTCTAATAAACAGGTCCAGGTAGCGGCGAGAGACTCCACACACACACACACTACCTCCTCCCGAATCTCCAATCAGTTGAGTAGACAGACACAGTCACACAATACGCCCAGTTAAGTCGTGCCAGCTTCTACATCTGTTCAATATGATCACCTCTTCACTTTTTGTAATATTTATACATTGTCTTTAGATAAAAGTTAAAAAGAAATTACCCTTGGCATAGCTTGACAATATTATTATCTCAAAGTAATTATATATGTATATTTTTTTCCTGGCATAGCCTGTTTAAGGATGCACATGGCGCATCAAGATAATCGGCCCACAACAAGCAGTATACAGTATATCTCCTGTAATTTTAATTTTGTTGATTTTCGATCACACGTTTGAGTCCCGAGCTAAGCGGAATGTTCCCTCCCAATCGACACAGCTTTAGAATGGGTATCTACATTTAACAGTGAAATGAAAGCCAGTCAAGGGCGGTGCTTTTTGATATGTCTCTTTACGTATCGAATAAGACTGGTTATGTTTTTATAAGTGGAATAGATGCGGCAGATACATTTGACGAGAAACAGGAGTCAAGTGAGATATTTGGGGTAGGCTAATGTTAAAAGCAATCAGATTTTACGTGGCAGCAGAAACAATCATCTCTTCTGAACGTTGACAAAAGAGACTACCCAATAGAGTGTCAGAACGAGATGATGGATGGAGGGAAACTAATAGACAACTTCCACTAGCGATGAATCTAGTTGTTATTTTTTCCCTAGACTCTGGACGTACTGATAGAGACAAAAAAAAGATTGAGACGCGGAACAACACGACTAAATTTCCCAACGTTAAAGTTTATGGACAAAAACATAATCAGGAGTTTCCCAGTTTGTATTTGTTTGGTTAGTAAAGATAAAAGTTCTCTTCATTTATGATTTTTATCAGACATAGTTATATCGAAAATTACTGGTGTTTTAACTAATCTATTTCGTCTCAGTTTAACCCCCCCCCCCCTAACGCTGTTTGGAGGGGTGCAGTTAGATTAGATATGTTAGATTAGGTTTGAATAGGGTAAGTTAGTTTAGGTTAGGATGAGTTAGTTTAGGTTCGGATAAGTTAGTTTAGCTTAGGGTAGATTTGTTTAGGTTAGGATAGGTTAGATTGGGTTAACGTTAAAGTGGTTAATCTTTGAGCCACCTGGAGTCGGCGTCGTCAACTAATAGTCTACCCACCTCACAAGAACTCGTTCCTACCTGCTCCGGGAAGTCCCAACTAGCCCCGGATTCTCTAAGACCAGGCTGCTATTTTTTCCTTCAAAACAGTGCATGAGAAATTTGCCGCAAGTGAACATAGAAAAAAAATGGGCTCATCGTCTTTTTTGGTTTGGTTTGACGTCTTGTTGTTTTGAAGTTCGTATGAGGTTACTGTGGAAAGGTTGGTGAATTAATGACTCAAATAAAGATTGATTGTTTATGTTGTGTATTAGAGTTGTAGATACGCGTTAAGTGAATTTGGTAGATGGATATTTATTCACTAAACACTTCATAAAAGGTTGCATTGATTCAACATGTATATAGACAATATAGATAACAGTATATGCATAGTGTGGGATATATCAGCATCTTGCGGCGCTTTCTGTTGATTTTTACGCTCCTCTTGCTACGCTCTCCCCGTGAGGTTTCTCTACCCCTTGCCACACAAAAGTGGTGAATGAATTAATTAAAATATTTAGTTCAGTTACAGGAAAATTTTGAAGTATTTATTGAAAAATCATAGAACAGGTTTGTGTGTGCGAGGCTGTTTTTTGAACGGAGGACTGACATGTTGCTCCTGAAGTGGTGTGTATGGTGTGGTGTGGTGCGTGGGGTATGGTGTGTTTGGTGTGGTTTGTTGTGTTTTATAGGGTGTGGTGTAGGTATGCCATGTATGATGTGTGGTATGGTGCTGTATGCTGTTAGTGCAAGAGGACCTTAGGAATCGTCTTACAGGGGGGAGGTCAGGCACGTATCCTGTAGGTCCCTCAAGAGTAGCTCAGGGAGAACTGGGGTGTATATTGATTGGGAGAGGGTGGGAGAGATGGGGGGTTTGGGGGTAAGGCAGTTACAGGAGTTGAAGGGCAGGTGTAAGTCGACTAGTGGAGATTTGCCAACACTGATCAACTATAATACACACGTTACACAACAACAGCGTTTGTTCTACTCGGCGACTTAATAGACATTTATAAAATCACATTCAATCTTTTAATTTTTACCTCAACCTCTAAAATACCATCTGATAATGATGTAAATATAAAGATGTGTACATTAAATATTGTATTTCTGGTTCGGTATTATCATCAGCATCCGGCAACAATCGCTGAGGTCACCTTTTAGTTCTTGCGGGCAATTACTGTATGTCATTAAGTTCAGTGCATGGTTATTATTGTATTTTTCACGGATGGAGAGAGATGTAAGAAGATGGGGGGAGGGGAGATGGAGGGGGGAGGAGGAAGACAGGAAGAGATGAAAGGGGGTAGGGGGGAGATGGAGGAGAGTGAGAAAGCCTGATGCCGACCTGCTCAGGAAACGAATTGGCGATGGATGGGATGTACTTTAGTCAAGTCTCCCGTCTCTCTGTTGTCTTGTTGAACGATTCTCAGAAGGCTTCTCTCTCCCGCCGCGTCAAGCCTCGAGGGATGTCAAGTAAATGATGGACGCTACAGTAGATGAAGTGGTTATTTGTTGTTTATCTTTGTATTAGCTTTGATTGTGTAGATTGCTTTCTTCACTTCCATATCTATGCGTTTGTTTTCTTTTCCACAGCTTTGTTTTTGCTTGATCATGCAAACAAAAAGAGGAGACGAATCTAGCAGCAACAACAACACACTTAAGAACCTCTGGCGAATCTCTTATTCTCTTGCCACAAGAGTTGTTTGCCTTGAACCATGTCGAAAGAACAGTAATTTATAAATGTGTGGATGCTCTTCTTTACATCGAATTTACACAGATTTAAAATGTATGTTAAAGGACCCTACTGCACCTGCACTGTCTGGGTACGTCTTTTGTACCCAGACAGTGCAGGTACGCTGTCTTGGTATATATTGTTTGTAAGCTGGTACTGTCTAGGTGGATTGTATACTTTGAGTTTTAGTTGTATATCTGCAGTCTTATGTATGTTATATACTTGCATTGCCTATATCCTAACTTATCCTATCCTAACCTAACTTATTCTAACCTATCAATTCTTAACCTAACCTATCATATCAAAACCTAACCTAACCTATACCAAACTAACCTCTAGGTGAGCTAAACTGAGGGGGAGAATCTTCAGTTGATCCATTGACCTGCTAAGACGAAATAGATTACCCTGTTCTTGTAATTACAGTAATTTTTTATATAAGTATATACTGTGCCAGCAGTAGAGACAAGACCACAAGTGTACCTGATAAACAACATAGAACCCAAGACTTATCCCTGTGGAACTCCTAACCACCGCTAAGAGACAGGTTCAGATACTCTTCCTTTACAGTGTATTGGAAGCGATCCCATATATAAGATTAAGAGACGAGACAGCAGGGGATACCAGAATAGGAAGTAGTTGGTCAAGTGTAGCACCCCATTATAATAAAAAAGATAGAAACTGAAAGATAATTTGTCACGTTTTCACTATCAAGACCATATTTCTTTTCTAACAGCCTAACCAAAATGCTTGTTTTTCAGACCAACAAAAAAAACCTCCTTGAAAGCAATGATTAATGATTTCCGTAACAAAGGGAACTGCAGACTCATACGATAATGTAATTTTGGAACTAACTATAAATCTTTGTGTTTCCTAGTGTAGTTAAAGACATTAATCACTCCGTCCGGATGATAATATATCGGAGTAGTGGATTTATCAAACTGTGGAGTAAATAATGAAAACTTGATATTTGAAGACGCAGGATCATACTGTTTTATTGATACTTGCAATATATGAGTCAATGAATTAGGAAGATGAGGGGGAGGGGGGTTTATATCGGAGGAAGGTAGAGCAGAGGTATTAGTAAATCAGCCTGGCAAACAAACACAACAGGCAGTAACTCTAGGAAAACAGCTCCCCCCACCAGGACATCCAAGCACAGTGGACGGGAACCTTTAGTCAAATCACTCAGTAATAAGTACGAATATCCTGAGGGGAAACCCAGTAAACGGACAACGACCCGCAAGCATGCACGACCCTCGATCGAGTCGAGTGTATATCCGGGGACGCTTACTGTAGAGATGGTATTGATATTATTGACGCTGATATTGAACTCGCAGATTGTTCTTGTTGGTAGGGTAATGATACAGAAGCTTCAAGATTTGTGTGTGTCGTGTGCTTGGTTGGGTTTTTATACTGTAATCTGACCGGTTTCAATGGCGCATTTGGGGCGTATCCAGTGATGTGTATATATATGCAGTGTTCACACTATGATGAGGCGTCACTAAACGTTGCCGCACCACTTACTCTTCACCATGTTTACATATGCTGCTCGTTAAGGATTCTTTTGTGAACTAAAACTGGCTCATCTCTGGGGCTCCTCACACCTCCTTTACGTTACCTTACACTTCTCACACCACGCCTAGCACCTCCTACTCACAATACTGCACACCTTACACTGCCTATCATGATCGATGTGTACAGTCAGTTGATCAATGTCCTGCAGTATCTGATGCCAACTTAAACCACTTAACCCCAAATAATGTGTGTGTGTGTTATCATCCCTTAGTTCCTGTATATTCTGTGAACTTATGCTTTCAGAAAATTCCATGTTGTTTAAACTAAATCGCAAGTGTTTGTGTTTACAGTGAGACAGCTGTTCGTGGTTTACCTGTTTGTTTCCGAGGCCTTATGGGATGGAGCTGGCTGTCACAACAAAATGATATACGACGGACAATCAAGAGGTCAGCAGTGAAATCCGGCACCCTGTATTGGACAGTATATATTTCTACACTAATTACAGTAAGTTTTATTTGTGTTGTTTATTCACAGATAGGAAAGGCATTATGTGAGGTAACGAATGAGACGATCAATTGGTGTATGGTGGTATCTTTGAAGCAGCAGTTCGTTATCACAGGCAATTAGAGTATATTTCTTCTATAGAACACCCCGGAAGAAAGTGGTAATATTTTATAATCTCATAAACCATACACTTGCCAACACAATGAAAATAATGCAGCTGAAATCCAAGAGAAGCGGTCTTATGGCCCTGACTTCACAAGGTCAAATTATCTAAGTCAGTCAAAATTTGTATTCCTTGAATCGGCTGATGCATTTCTAATTAAGCTTTGAGTATTCTTAAACTGTTTGGTGAAGAGTTTGAATAAAGTTTGGTCTCGGGTTTGACACCAGTTTTAACCACCTCAACCGGCTTCTCGTTTGTGAGCTTCCTCTTCAAGATCAAATCAAGGACTTGCAATGACGCAGCCAGCAAATCATGTTCAAATACTCAATCACGACAATAAGTGTGGGAAGATTGTATGAAGACACTCGTCAGTGATCACAGCAAAGCGTGAGACGGAAAACCCAGTGTTTTGGCAAGTCAGCTGATGTGAGGGAAGTGTACCCTGTAGTGCGTAAAACTTCCCTCCAGTTGTTAGATTGAAACCAGAAAGATATAATGTATTCCACTTACTTTTTAACTGTTGGTGACTAGTGTATTTCCTAATCAAAGTACGTGCTTAAAGACACGAGTTGTTGAGGCGCAACAATACATTATAACACCCAAAGTCTGGTTTATTTAGACTTTGGTAACATCATCTTGTTATGCTATGTATTGTACAAAAGCCTGAACATGTGTGCGTGCTTGGTGTAGTGCGTGTTGTGACCACTCATGTATGCTTCAGTACGGTGTTGTTTGTCTGTATTATGTGTTTGATGTTTTTTATACTGTATTGCTATAAATGCACTCAGTATACGCATATGATTTATGTACAATTTTGTGCTACTCGATTTCTGTGTTGCACTCAGAAAACAAAGTTACGGGTTCAGGTTGGCCAAAGATTCAAACAGATGATGAAACACGCAATGGTCCTGTGATGCATTAGGCTGCTGTACACATCATGTGGTCACGATCCAATTTCAGGTTGTTTTTGTATAATTTCAACTCACACCTTTACACACACACACACGTGACTGATAATTCATAGGACTGACCATTATGAAGATCAAAGGTAGTTATTATCTCCCTGTGATTTTACATTAGTGGTCCTGTTTCCTCAGCTCCACGGCTCAAAGTCAACAAGATTTGAACTTAATTTCACACCATATTAGCCGAGTTACCTCACTTATTTAGTGTCAATGTCAGTCAGCCTCGCAGCCACCCCCCCTTCCTACATTTTAAACTAGCGAGAGAAATTTGCTCATTTAAACTTCACAAACACACTCGTAAAGATAGGGGGACATAATCAGAGTTTCAGTTATGATACTATTTTTGAAACTTATATTGAAAGCGAAAGTTTATTTTGCTAGAAAAATAGGTAAAAGTGAGTAAGAGTACCAATATCGACAATGCTGATCTCGGGTGCTTGCAGTTCTCTTGAATGTGTTTGATAAATATCGTATATCTGGATTACAACGTGTTACATGGTGTTATATATATATATATATATATATATATATATATATATATATATATATATATATATATATATATATATATATATATATATAAAAGTGTTATCGTATTTTGAATTGTTTTTTTTATGATATGCTCTTGCAATCACCTGCCTACTGCGTATTATAGTTCCTTGTATTATCTCGTAATTTGGTTTAAAGTCTCATTCATTCACGTTTCTATTTGTCGAGCCTGATCTTCGTCTTTCTATGGTTCTTTGAGTAGCTTGAAGATGTGTTTGTCAGTAGTTTATTTACCCTCTTGTGTTATAATCATAGATCAATCTGGGGTTGTAGTAAGCATTTTTGTGATCATATTTTTGTTCGTTCAAAGAGTTATGTTGTATTTCAATATATTGCTTACTTTTCGAATCACTTCAGACAATCCTGGCCTATTTTCAATTTTCAGTACAATATTTGATTTCTTTTTCTCTCATATATTAGTTCCGGTTTGCATTGATTTTCACTCGTAATCAGGAAATGGCCGCCAAATTTAAGTGAAGTTAATATTACTAGTATGCGACGAGGTAAGCCAGTAAACACAGGCGACAGGAAGCTGGAATCTTTAATTGCTGCCAGACGAGTGTTAAAAATTTATTTCGTAATTTTTTGTTGACACTAACACGCGCCAAGATTTTCATACCATGTTATAATATTCCTTGAATCCATTTAAACTCGACCTTATAAGAAATCTCTATGATGTAAATAACCAGAATCGATGGATGAGGACAGATTGTGAAACAGTTGTATTTCTGGAAGGCACAAAGAAAAACGAAGGCCAAGTAATTCTGAGAACCTTGAGCAACCAGCTACCCCCACCATCCATGTGAAGATACGATTAGTTTTTTCATAGTATTGTGACACCTATTGTTGCTGGGAAGCGGTGCCATCAACAGATACAACTGATTTAGTATTGACAGCCTGTTGTCAGGGTGGAGAGAGATGGTAAACATGGTAGTGAGAGCGGGAAGTGGGTGAGAATATTGTGATGGTGCGGTGCGGGGAAACCCAGGGACAAATCACGCTCACCCCGCAGCCAGCCAGTGCCATAACTTTGGGATCCCGCACTGCCTTGTGGTGAACTTTTTAAACCACCCCCAATTACTATGGTACTTTACATAGTTTCATAAAAATGTAAACTTAAGGATTTGAAGACATAACCTATTTTTGTCCTTTTTATATATTATTATTTGCAGATAAAAACACGTCTAATATAAGCCAGTTTACAGGGGAAACTGATTTGTGCTGGTTTTCAGAACTTTGCATGCTGATGTGAAGGTCATATCGATAAAAAGAAGAAATAATTATGAACACGAACATCACAAGATACAAGATTCTTTCGTCACGATTCTGGAAGACAAAGTAGTGAGATGCTGTATACGTGAAGAACCAGATGCTGTGTGGAGAGTAGCATAAGATGTCGAGACGTGTTTCTTCACTCACTTTAAATATATTAGTCTTTATCCTCGTCTTGCCATAGGTGTCTCTGCGTCCCAAAGAGCTCTCAGAGTTAACGAGTGCATATTCCTCTTAGCTGTCTCTATATCCAAGAGCTTTCTGAATTTACGAGTCTCTGCATTCAAGTCTTTCAGCTACCTCCCCGTCTCTTTCATTCAAAATTTACTAACAAAAATATCTCACGTTTCTTATAAAGTGTGGCAGGAGGAGACTGTTACGTTCTCCCTTATTTCTTTCGGCAAGGCCCCGGAGGAAGAAATCTATTCTTGACTGTGCAGTGTCTCATCTCTCTTCCTCCCAGCACCTTGTACAGTACTTCCCTGAGATACTCTTTGATCTTCCAGTCTGACAAAGCCTCTCTATCAGTTAAAGTTTTCTATTTTTTGTTGAAGACATTCTGGTCGTGTTCCTGTAGGGTGGGTGGACGACCTGCACTGCATCCATACTCTGAGGCGGAGCTTGAGTCTTCACTCCCCAGTAAGTTATTTTTTTCTGTGGAGGCGTGAGAATACATCGAAATGGCTCACTGACTTGCGACATAAACATAGTTCTACGACTCTCATCATTAGTAGTAGTGGGAAAGAATGAAACGAGGAATGTCTGAGTACAGTTCTTCGAATATATGTTGCACAGCCGCCAGCCCGGCCCTTGAAGAATCAGCTGAAGATCTCGATCCTCTAAAACACATAAAGTGACTGTGGCCAGAAGGGGTTATGCTTCTGTAATAGTTTGACCAAACACGCAAGAACAAACGTAAAACTGAACACATTATTATGCACGACTACCAGTAATATGGCAGTTGTCTCAGCTTGACGACACCGATCACCAAAGTCAACGTATAGGGGAATCAGTACCATATGGAAGACACATAATAATAGGAATGTCTCATTTGCCCACGTGCTGGCAGAGTGAAGACCTGCTGGTGTGTGGCAACATTATCCTGCTAGCTTCGTTCATAAGTGGCCAATTCCCTACCGTAATACCCTATATTATAATGTTATTTGTCCTCCGTCAGTGAGCTGGACAACCACTTCTCAAGTTTCATCACTGTCTTCAATGAACGAACAACGAGACTCACGTGAGTATCTTGCTACACTAAGCTACATCTGTGCCTCTCCTCACCCAGAACACTATTGGCATACCTCAACACCTGTCACACCTGTCTAGTGTGACGCATACTGGAGGAATTTCGCAATTGGCCCCCCAGCTTATTTCACCTTAATATTAATCACCTTAACGCCAACCTAACCTAATCTGTTCTAATGTAACCTATCGCTAATCCAACTTAATCTAAATAAACCTAACGTAACCCCAGCTGGCGTTGGGCGGGTGAATCATCAGGTGAAATAAGCTAGGGGATAGTCATCAGCAGATCTGCAAGAATCATCCACTGTTACAGAAGGAAGAATAAAAACAACAAGCGCGAGACATGACAACAGTGACGCACGAGCAGACCATCTTATTCATCGCCGCCAGAGTGACTTGCCAAGGATCTGGGTGTGTGAAACATGGCCGTGCAGGTCTTCTTAAATATCTAGACCAAAATAGAGAATACCGTTAGATTCTGGTGTTTTTAGAATTATCCTTTGTTGTCATTAATAATCAACAGAATAAAACCTTTTTTTTTGTTTTTGTTTTTTTATAGATTTCAAGGTGAGGCGGAACAAGATTTTTTACGCGGCGTGATGGGTCGAAGTTCAAGCGACAACCTGGCGAACAAAACATGCTTGGATCCCTCTTGGGGGCCTCTCAATAACATGGTGGGGATGGAGGACGGGGACCGATCTCGAGGTGAAGTAATTGCCAAGAAGAAACAAATATTAATATAAGAATAATGTCTTGAAGTGAAGTAATTACCAAAAAAATAGAAGAATGGTGAAGAATAAGAGCCAGCAGGATCAACCGCTCAAGTTGTCAGCTCCACATCACGCTCACGTCTGTAGCGGAGAGGAAAGACCATCGCTATGGAACGGAGGGGAATGGTATAGTATTTTTTATGGTGTTTATTGATGATTCATGGTAACTGGTTGCCAGGTGGAACAAGTTAAGTCTTTCTGTCTTTATTACTCCTTTTCTCTTTCTTTTTGTCTTTCCCTTCTCTCTCTCACCGTGGGCCTGGATTCTCAACAGGTCTTAAGTTATAATATTCACCATATCTAGGAGATGTAAAAATCACCTACGTGGCTCACTTAAGCTACAGTACAAAGATGGCGAGAATATAGACGTCGAAACTACATACAATAAAACTATCGTAACTAGAATTGTCCTATCCATAATTATTAGAAACTTATAAAACGAATTTATTAAGACTGGACCTTGACCCAAAGCCAATTGCCTTTTTCGAATCAGAAGTGAAGATTAACCTCAGCTTATTTCACCTAAGATTAACCATCCTAACGATAACCTAACTTAATGCCCCCTCCCCCAGGTGGTGTTAGGCTATTAAGCGTGAGTTGAAATAAGCTGGGGCTAATCTTCAGGTGATTTTCATTTCCATATACAGCATTAAGAACGGCATTAGTGTTGATATTTACAAGACTTTAGAACACAACCCCAGGAAATATCAAGTGGCGATTTTTCTTATGCTCTTAAATGGAAAATTGTAGCCTCATGTGTCAGTGTTAATGATAACGGAACATGACAGACTTTCTCTCAGTGACAAAGGTCTATTAGCACCGAGATGTGACACAGGTGGTGATGTGGTGTAGTTAGTTTTAATGCCTTAAGAGAGAAAGCTATTCAGTAAAATCGTCATTCAAGTTTCCATTGATCCAGCCTGTGCTGTATATATACAATGCAGGTATACAAAGAACCAGTTCTCCACCACAACCAGCACCCTACCGCCGTGACAAAGAACACCTGTCCAACACCACGCGCCCCACTTGTCCGAGTTTCCCGCACCACGGTCATCAAGTTTTTAGAGCGAATTTCCTTTTTTTTGTTGAGGCTTCTGTCAAGTGGCCACAGAGGCGAGGAGGGGAAGGCCAGGTGTGAAATAGAGTCTGCTTCAACCACCAGTTGCAACACACACCACAGTAAAACACCCCCACTACACCTAACACCTTCACCACCACAAGACTAACACCACCACAAGACTAACACCACCACACAAACTAACATCACAACAAATTCGTCCACCACAAGAAACACACTAACTACGTCAACAGCTATATCGACCATTGCAACTACATTCAAACACACTATTCTAATCAGTAAGATGCAAGTGAAGGGTGAGGTCAGCTTACACTTACTACACATTATGCAAAGAGGAGATAGTGACCTTAATATACGGGGCATTTGACCACAGTGAGGGTGACGTCAGTAGCAGTGAGGAACCTTGGGTAGGACTAGGAGGTTTATTTAATGGGCGGGTCCTGACCTCGGGTAGGAAACTTGACCCAGGGGAAAGGAATGTAAAAAAAAAAAGGAAACTGGTGAAAGGGGTGAGAGTCTGTGACGAGGAAGGTGGGGGGGGTGCACGGGAAGGTGTGGGCTATTAAACAACCTTATTACGAACCATTCGAACAACTGTGGATCCAGTAGCCCGATAATCTTGTTTTATATTATTATTATTATTATTATTATTATATTATACTGAGTTACTTGGAGGGGAACACAAGATTATTATATTACAAGTAAAAAGAAATCTTAGTTTTAAAATTCAACTCAACATATTGTTTCTTTATTTATGGCTCAATATATTCAAATTTTATTTGACCTTATGAGGAACATCCGTACGTCTGTCGATATTATTGTACAAACCCGAGGTGTTGTAATCTGGTACAGTACCATATGGCTGATTCACTACTATATAACTAGAGTCTCATACACACCAAGATACATCTCAGTGTGTACGCGGCTTAAGGAACTCTGGGAAAGATCACGGAGATGTGTACACCCACCAAAAAAAAAAAGTCTTGTCAGTCCTCTCTCCCATCTAAGAGACTCATGAACCTGTGAATTCGAGACATCATACAGTGCTAAAGGCCACTGTGGTGTCTCGGATTCATAGGTTCATGAGTCAGGGTTCGTGGATACGTTTTTCTTTTATTGAAGTCAAGGATATTTATTTTTTTACATACATTTCGTAATTAGATAATCCCAATGTTAAGTTAAATCAAGGATTATTCATATATAGAACAAGGTCTTAAATTTATTTGTTGGTATGTCAGCTTTCAAAGATATTTTATACATACAGTTTACCGTATAAAATATATTTGAAAACTGCTCTCGTCGTGGAGAGCAGAATTTGTTTTATTATCCCTGTATTAACATTCTCGACATTCTCTTATATTTATAGCGACAAAAACGCTGTTTGTTTCTATCACAATATCTAATTCAGCCAGTCAGATGTGTCTAGTTCGTAAGTGTACCTTAGTATCGGCGAGAAGTGAAAAGGAACCATTTTGGGTGACAATTGACGTCAGACGAGTAGGAAATCAATTGGCATTTTCTTTATTCATTGCAGATCCGTGTTGAATTTTGCTTCGTAAAATAGTAGCCTACCTTGAGAGATTTTGCATAACTGCAAGCAAAGTTTTATTTCTAAGAGGACTGGTAAAGGTGTTCCAGTCGGCGGCCATTAGTTTACATCGGCCAGGCGAGGAAGGAGGAAGCCCCGTGCTAGTTTTAACAGTAAAACTAATTTGATGAACAATTATTGTGTGTGTAATACTCTGGAAACCAGCATCTTCAGCCTCGTATGATAGTAAGTATTTATTCGGTAAAATCCCAATACAAGATTACGTTGATTGAGGCATTACAGTAGAGTGCAGTATACAAACAGTGGTAAACAGTAACTCGGTTCAAGGATAGCTAACAAAGCCATCAGTTGCCTGTTTCCTGTTGTGTCCTTTAAATTTTTAAGTCTAATACATTTTGCCAACGAGGACGGAGATTAACGGTACTCATTGGCAGTGACGTGTGGCCCTGTAGTGTGTGTGTGTGCGTAGCATAGCTGAGTGTTGTGACCCACAGAAAAGTTTGCCACATGTCGGAGTTGTATTAGTCGCCATGAGTGCTGTGATGATAACGGGACACCAGCACCAGTCAGCCTACCTACCTCTACTATCACAGTCATGACTTCAAGCAGATTGAAAACAGTTATTAAAAAGAAAATAACTAACCACAGTTTCGATGATATTTTTTCTATTGCTCTTTTTTTTCTGGTGCTGAAGTTTAATCTAGCATTTTTTTTATCGTCGATGGGATAAAGGTTTAGTGAATAGAATTGGTGAGCCATTAGGCTGTGGTGGCCATGACGGAGTGGCTCACAAATTAAGTCTGAGAATGGTTGTCAACTACCGGGAATCCCCACACCCAGCCACAGTCATAGTATGGTGTGTGACAGGTACTGCCCCTACTGTATTGTGACGTCGGATAATCGGATTACGGAAAGATTAGCCCAACCAGCTTATTTTACCTGATGATTAAATACCTTAACGCTACGGGGGGTTAGGTTACGTTGTTTTTTAATCGGTTAAATGAAGTTAGCTTGGGTTAGCGATAGGTTAGATTAGGATAGTGTGGGTGGTTTATCATAGGTGAAAACACTTTACACTTGTGACACGAATAGTGTACTGAAAAATCTTGGAAAATTATCACTTGCTACGTTATACAGAACTTTCAGTCATATTTCAGAAGTGCATCACTCGGCATCATTAATTTCAGTATGTGTATAGAGTGTAGAAGATGTATTTATTTATAGTTTACTTGGAAATTTGGGTTTTCCGGTCGTCAGTGATAACAAAGCCGGGCGCCTGTTGTTGTTGTTGGTGCTAGGTCGGAAACCCCAGCTTGCTCTGTACTGACTGTTACCCGCTTTATAACGGTGGATGGCAAGAACAGTGTGCAGCCCAACAGCAAGTATCAAGATCCTTAGCTACGATAAGATTCACAGAAAGCATTGGACCCAGGTGTTACAATAATAATAATAAACGGTTTATTAATAGAGTTGCAGCCGGTGGCTGAAAATTTACACTTACATTTGATTTAGACATAATGATATAATATGTGTGTGTGTGTGTGTGTGTTTAGAACATTAAGTAGAATAAAATATCTTCCCAGCTTTGGCCGAAATGTAATGAAACCTGAAGGATTATACTGGAAGTGTTACCGAGACGTATTCGTTGGAAGTCGGGATGGTGCAGTACAGTATTTTGTTCACTCATTCACTGTAGCAGCATCCCCGTTGTGTGTTGCCGTCACACCAAGATCACTGTATCGTACTCGCACCTTAATCATTTCATTCGTGATATCTCTGTGTAAACATTACAAAAAACATGATGGCTCTGTAAAAATGTGGTATGTTTTAGAAAGCAATAAAAATAAACAGATTCATTAGTGGGTCAGTGGCCCCCACACCCTAGGTCCCTCCCTCTCACGCTGCTGGTGCTGGCTCGTGTGATGTGGGCAATCTTTAACAGGTGGGAGGGCAGAGTTCGCAGGTGTGAAAAGAGGAAGAGATGGTGTAGTGGGGCGGGGAAGGCATTGGGGAAAACCCGGCGTGTGTTGTAGCCGTCATGAAGAGGATGTGAAGGTATAAATAAGGACGTCCCAGTATTAACACCGGTAAGAAGGCGCGTGGGGCCGCATGAGCATCCCAGGTGGTGAGACGTTGTTCATGCCTGGTAAAAGTAGTTACCTGCCTTCACTAGCATAAACAGAAGAACAAAACACCTGATAAACGTGAGGAGGGGTCGTAATAACCTCGGTGAGTTTTCAGTTCATGACTAGCAGCTGCACCCGACCACCACTCCACGGGAAACTACCTCGAACACTAGGAAAATTGTTCGGCTTGACGTCACTTCTTTGTCCGTGACTCACGAATCATTGGAAACAACTCGGTAATGGAGTTGTGGTTATGTTGTTGAAGGAAAAGTTATCCTTGGATTATAATAATGATTATTTTGATGTGCACTAAGTAGGAAGCTGGTTTACAGTATTTCCCCCGGAGAGTCCAAATTCGAAGGTGATCATTTTAGGAAATATCTTTTAGCGTAACTCAATTTTAACATTAATGCTTATCACCAGAACCTTCCAGATAGTATAGTCTATTAAAGAAGGCTATCTTATATTCCAGATGGTAACCGTCATCGTAGTTACCCTGTGAAGAAGATGGTAAGTTCACCTTCCTGCTTGTTTGGCGCTGCAGTTCCTTCAAGACAAACTAAATCTCCAGCAGTACTGTATACCTCACAAGTAAGTTCTTCCAGCTATCTTATGAAAGAGAATAGAAATAGTATGTGTAACAATAGGCATATATCATAGTTGACCATTGTCTCGTTTGGGGAGGCGGGCGTTTTAAGGTCAGATGCTGAGTCATGATGAGTCAGCAGAAATGTGGTGAATGGAAGATGACTCGCTCTCTTCCCTCATTTTGAACAGTGATGGATGATGACGCACCCTCCTCCCTCACTCTGTTTACCAGTATAGCTTAATTAAATGGTTTTTACTCGCATACTCATTTACGTAGGATCACGTGAAGATTAGGCACCTCAGTTTATTTCACCCGTTTAATAAGCCCTGTAATGTGAATAGGTGGGGTTAGGTTGGGTGAGGCTAGGTTGTCAAGGTTAGGTTGTTAAGTTAGTGACATTTTAAGTAACTATGGTTGTTTTTTAGCAATATTTTCCTTTATTTGAGACCTGGATAGTGACGGAAATGCCTGAGCTCTTAGTAATAAAAGACAAAATAGTACAGAATAAAGAGCTTCCTCCCTCCCCGCTATATTATAAAGAGCTTCCCCCACCCTAGACAACCTCCTCACGTGAGTTATTGCATTATCCTTCACGACAGGTTTCTATAATACGCAATGTAGACTCCTTCATTTGTTGTCGTAAATATTAAACTTCTGTTTTTTTATAAGAAATTAGCATCCATATTGTTACTGCATTATCATTGGTAAAATTATCAATAAGTTTACATTGGTTTTTGGTAAATCATGGAAATTGTCTTAGCCTTGTGAGTATTCCCGGTGACTACTACAGGAAGAATTTGAATATAATGTAAAAAAAAAGCTAGAATAAATACTGCTTGTTATTGCGCGCTCACTTCTCTCCCTTGGTCACATACCATCTTACGTAAAGGTAAATATAATTCTACCAGTCAACCTCACCACGAGGCCTCGCTTTCTAACCAGATGAATGTCAGGGTGTGTGTGTGTGTCTTGTAGCTGACCTCACTCACACCATCACTGTACACATATACATACACTGTACATCCACTACATACATACTTACGTAGTTATACATTAGGTATAGACAACTTCCTGGTAACTTTTCTTTTATCGTTCATTATAGGATTTTGTTACCGTATACAGTAACTTATTTTATTACAATATACATTTTTACTCTTATTTATGCTAACATCACTTTCAAAGCTCTTTAAGCACCTTGACTCGGAGTTTATATTTAATTATTGTATTTTCTTGTCATTGTGGCTCTGTGAAAGTGATTTTAAGTATTTGTGTGAGAGAGGGAGAAGGTATTTACTTAATGTCTGTTGGTTTTATATATTTAAAACTCGTTAGTGACAGTTCCAGCAGCACCTGTTAGCTCTCACGCTGCCGTCTAAATATCTCTTCCAGTCATATGTAACAGCTCCGTGCACACAGTCTAAATATATCTGCTAGTCTCACTTCACTCTTACTTTGGGCACCATCAGCCTCGTAACTTTTTAATACCTCAAAATAAATACTTTTAGCCATGCCAGTGTCTTCACCAACATTCCTCAAGTCGCCAGCGGCAGCATCTGAATTCTTTCTAGGGATTCTATATCCATTCTGTCATACGTTGACCAGAATTGAACTGCGTAATCCAAGTGAGGTAGCACTGGCTCTCCCAGGGACAGCGGCGTACCCAAGGGTCCTCCCAGGTGACCCCGGCGCCCCCAGAGAGACTCCCATTGACAGCTTCATGCCCAGGGACGGCAGCGCCCCCAGGAACAGCGGCACCCCTAAGGGCCCTGCTAGGGGCGCTTGGGCCCCCAGGGGCTCTCGCAGAGACAGCAGTGCTCCCGGGGCCTTAAAAGGGATGGCGGCCGTGCCAGGTGCGGTAGCGCCCCCAGGGGCAGAGACAGCGGCACTCCTTGGGGCCCTCCCGGGGCCATGGCACTCGCAGAGGCTTTCCCAGATACATTTTTTATGTATTTTTTTAATTTTGCCGCTTACAGCGGCTAGGTTATTGTGCACCCCAAACTCATCCTGTGAGCGGTAGCACAAGAGGATTACAGAGTATGAGTTACAAAGGGTCGGAATAATTAACCCCCGTGGTCAGGATATTATGGTACTGAATGTTACACAATATTTCAAATACATTATTTGTTTAGTTCCATACATAAAGGGCATTTTATTCTCAACTGCGTGAGTACAGGAGTGTGAAGCACTGTGTCTGGCCTCACACTTTGTTCTTCACATTTGCTTAAGAGGTATTCAAGCAAATTGTGTATTTGGTTCTATACATGGGAACTGATATAGTTACTAAGTGCAAATAGGTGGATACAATCTTAATTTGTCGTCTAACTTGCCAGTGCCTTCTCAGGGGCGATGGTGCCCCCAGGGGCCATGCCAGGGACAGTGGCGCTCCGTGAGGCCCTCTTAGGGACGTCAGAGCCCCCAGAGGCTCCAAGTTCACTAAATCAAGTGAAAATAAGGGAAAAATGCCTTCCACTAAATTCCATTAAATTGAGAGTTTGTATACTATGTGTGAAACACAGCCCGAGAAGACTTCCCACCCGCTGAGTAACACTATGGCACCTGCTTGGTCAAACTCCATCCACAGCTCTGTTTAAGGGAACACAACAATAAAACTATTCCTTCCAGGGTATAATTTTAATGAAAACTATAAAAATCACACTTGCATACATGACTATTAGAGAATGCTGCAGTATATCACATTAACTGCCTGTCAGTCACACAGGGCTTCTCTAATAGACTTTACCATATCTATATATCACCGCATGACCTTATGGTACATGGAATGCATGGAAATAAAAGTGTACTGTATTTTTTAAATTAAACAAGGAAATAGTCAATTCAAATTATATTTAAATCATATCCAACACTAAAATATACACTTCTAATTTAACATTAATCAACCAGCATTTGCTTCATCCAACTGCTTCTTTTAACACAGTAACAACCTCACAGTCATTTAATCCTGTATGTTTGTATTATACCAGCAATTTTCCCCACAAAATAGTTTCAAACTACAGATAGTTCTGCTATAACACGATAATTGTGTTCTTGTAAAATATCGTGTTATAGAAAATCGCGTAATAGAAATAACAGGGCTTATGGAGAAAATAGGGTTAGGTGCAGATTACTCGAAATCGAAAAAATTTAGTAGTTAGCCTAACACAAAGTATAGCACAGTCTAAATAAATGTTACATTCATATCTAATAATGAAATCATACAGTAAATGTAACACTTTACTTGATGAGGGAGAAGGGTGATTTTGAGGTTGATAAAATCGAGCTTCTCTTCAAGTGTTATATCCTTTCTTTTACGATCATCACCGGGAATTATCACCAGAACGCTTCTTGTTGATATTCTTCTTTACTATATTCACAGTTAATATGTACCACAAAATTGGAGAAATAGTAAGCAAAAATCGCGTTATAGCAAACAAGCCTTCGCATTATATTTATATCGTTCCTAATTCATAAATCGCGTTAGAGCAAATTCACGTTATCAAAACACGCGTTATAGCAGAACTCATTGTACCAATTTACTACTGACAGTGTTAAAAAAAATTAGTATTTATACTCGCACTAGACACCATTAGCCTGGTACCGGTATAGCCCAAATCTCTCGAAACAACCTTTTATTTACATGAACTGTGTAATGAGTAGATAGATACAAAAATATTACAGACTACAATTATATTATGTCTTTGGGAATATGAGGTACATTACAGGCAATATAATTAAAGTTCTGTATGAGGTAACTCCACATTTTGAGGATGAAAAGCAGCAAGACAATTTTTCCCCCTTGTTACAATTATTACTGGTTGAGAAAAATACCTTAAAAACATAATAGTACTGTAATGAATAACAAATCTGTCTCAATTTAGATTGTCAATTTAGTTTTATTTATCAATTTATCATTTATTTTTTTAGTGAGTACAGTGATGTCCCCATTAGCCAGAACAATTGGTGCAGAACACTTCCGGGAATGAGAGATTTCCGGGCAATAAGACAACTCTCTCGGAGCCGGAAAAAAATCCCTCGTCCCCGGAATTTTCTGGGTAAGGGAAAATTGTTCTCGGAATTTCCAGAAAATGAGCCTGATTTTCATCTCTCAAACCCAGAAAAACTCCCCCATTCCTGGAATTTTCCAGCTATTGGGAAGTTTTTCTCAGAATTCTCTGCAAAATGTGCCCCTCGGAAAATCATTCCCAAAGCCGCAATTTCCGGAAAATACCGGCTTTGGGAACGATTTTTTGAGAATATTTCAATTCCGGCTATCTTTGAGTTCAGGGTTTAAGGGATTCCGGCTAACGGAGTTATTACTGTATACAATACTGTATATTTATCACTTGCACAACCTTGACACTTGAGTTCTCCGTAATTACTCTTAAATAAATACCAGTACTGAGCGAATACATTTGGCACCATCTCAGATACACAAAAGGTAACAGAGCCATTTTTTTTTTTTTTTCAAAGACATTTACTGTACTCCATCAAGTTGGGTGACATGGCATACGTTAACAGTCGAGAGAGTAGCACTTGTACAAAATGTAAAGGAATAGAGAGTATTAACTGCCATCTCATAATGTTCAGTGTAAATTGCTTAAGACACACCATAATTTGTTCAGTAATAAACACAGATAAACCGTACAAAATAAAGAAGTTGTACCTTTATCATAATGGCAAGATCCTTTGTGGTCACCGAACAGAATAACAGAATTACCGTATATGTTATCAAATGGGATATAGTTTCAACCCTCAGATGAAGGATGGATTGGGGGGATACCTTTATGTAGAAAAACAAAGCTATATTTAGTACTTGAAGGGACAAAGGATATGGTTTTGGTACTTTAGAGAATGTTGATGGGATCTCAACTTAGATGCTGTGGGTGCACCAATGTGTAGTGTACACAACCAGACACCATCATTGTGCAAATTTTAAAGAGATTGGAAGAGAAGGCAGCTCCAGGAAAGGTGCTTGGCTATAGAAATGTGAGTGTTGGGTGTAAAAGAGTACTGAATAAAAATCATGAATAAATTGAAAGAGCACAGACAATAAATTGGCTTTACAAAAATAAATCACCGGAATGAGAACTGATACAGTTTGTTTAAATATTGACAACAATAAACAACCTTTCTTAGTTAGAAGTCTCAGACACTAGACACAATTAGCAGCTGTATAATGAAAATAATAATAATAAGTGGTACTCAAGAGGTAGCATACACAAGATATACAGTATATTGTATATGTCACCCAAAATATAAAGCCGCACATTTAAGTTATGACACCGGGACTAGAGCATTAATATTTACAATACAACAGTAAAACATACAAGAAACACAAAAGGATCAAAATAATTCCTTTAGTATAATAACCAAGACAAACCATTGACGGTTACTTTATACGTCTTTAAAGTACAGTAGTACCCCGCTTAACGCGGTCAATTGAACCCACAGGGTACCGCGTTAAGTGAACAACAGAACATATGGGATTAATTCCAATAGAGACTGGCCCGACCCCCAAACTCCACTTTTTGACGACACACAACTATGTTGTAGTAAAAAATTTATCTTAACTTTATGATGGTATGCACACAATTAATAATTAAGAGAAATATCAATAATATTAGGTTTTTTAACACTTGCATTAGTAGAAAAGATGGCTGGGCACACGGGGATGGGGGGTTGGTTCCGAGGCAGAGGGCAGATTATTGGCCCTCACCTGTATCACTTGTATCAATTGTATCACTATCCACCACAGAGGCTTGCAGGGCCTCTTTGTCAAACCCCTCAAAGGCCATATAAGTCCATATCCTCACTATAATTATCACTATCACTGACTTGGGCCGGCTGTGGTGGGTGGCGGGTGAAGAACTCGGTAATGTTTTGATGACTGGGCGACCTTGTGCGCATCGTGCCCGCGCCGCTTCCCGCGTATATGATGAAAAATTCCGCGTTAAGTGAAAGTTCAGCTCTGGCGAGGCACCGCGTATATGATAAAACGCGTTAAGTGAAACCGCGTTAGGCGGGGTAATACTGTATTGTCTAGTGTATGTACAGTCGCTCAAAAAACTATCTTTACTTGGGTGATGTAGATGAATTTCAGAATGAACACTGAGACTCCTGTTGTCTGTGTAAGGTTGCCAAAATCCTTCGTCTGTTGTGGCATATTTTTTCAACACAATTTTGTATTGATAATTTTTTGAGTGAGTGTACAATCAATGGGGTAAATACTCTTAAAAGTGTTTGTGTTAGGTCCTCCTCACTTCTAGATTTGGAGATGGTTAGTGACTGGTTGTTGTAGTCAAATGTGTACAAGTTGTAATGTCTATAGGGTATATATGGTGTATCTGGCTATGGAACATATAAGGGTACCATTCATTAAGTGAAGAAACTGACAAGTTAATACTGGAAGTAATATGACAGACTTTAATGTGTGTGGTGACTAGTATATTTGGAGGGTTCTGTATAGCCATGCCACTGAATAACAAAAGAAATTATTTTATCTGCAAGCCTGAGAATTACCACTGCCATCATATGTACACAAAAGCATTTTCAGCTGTAATAGTCTGCCTTTCCTCAGCCCCCATCCCTCCCCATTCTTTTATGCCTATGGCTGACTTACATCACGGACTTGTCACTGCACCCACCCAACTAGCACACACATAAACCACTATCACACTTCCTGGCTTATGAATCTTTGGTTACCCTTATTTTTAAGACAATTTCACTGGGAATGGTGAAAACTGGACTGGGATTAAGTTTAAGCACAACTTCCTAGCAGAGAATACATAGTCTATAAAAATGAACTTGCCAATATATTATAAAAAAAAAAAGTGGATAAATGTAGTATACAGTACAGCACATTATACAGCTGCACAGATTTTTATCATAATTTTTATAGGCTATTATCAGGTAGAAACAGTCGAAGTTAAACCATTTTGTTTTGTTTTTTAATTTGTCATGGAATAGTTGAACGTTTGTGCGTTGGTAAACTACACTTCATTTGTTACAATTATATACAGTATCATAACTGAAGCATTACTATATCAGTGTCTAAAATTCCTTCTTTCTGAATTCAAAAATTTTTCAACTTAAAAATAAAAGGAAAATCTAAGCTCACAGAGGCATTGGTACTGTACACGTTATACAATGTTATACACTATTTACAATATGGACACGGGATGAGATATACAACCAGACATCCCTTCAAGCTTATCTCTCTAAACTAGTTTTATACAAGGAAAACTTATTGGCTCTGAGGAACCACCCCACTGACAACCCAGATGAACTTCTTAAATATCAAAATCTTCAACATGAGCAAAAGATGTACAATTATTTTTCCAAATTTACAAATACATCTTTGTCTTATTTTCAATAGTACTGTATAGTCAAAAGTTTGAACTTCTTTTATCAACAGAAAATATCATTAAGTCAAGTAAGATCATCTGCAGTTATGTCTACAACAAGAGCATCTTCATGAATCAAATTGGCAATGAGATCAAACCACTTAATATAAAGGTTTTGTGTATGTGTCACAACTTTCAACAGCACCCATAAAACTAAAAGTTTGGAGAGACATCACCCAATACAATATCCCACAGGTCAGTACAAAGTCAATTTATGTAAATACTACTTACAGTAACTCAAAGGTAATTCATATGAAGCTAAATTATAATAATAATTGTTCAATCATACAAATACTGTAGTGCTGACATCAATACAGGGTGGGGGTCCAGCTTCTCATTGTCTCATTATTAAGATGCTGATGACTTAGAGAAGGTCACTACACCTTGACACACTGATTAAGGTTCTTTAGGGGTTTTTTCTATTAGTATTCTGGATGTACTAAGTTGCTAATAGTTTGATGCAGAATTCACTTTTATTCCCCTAAGTGTGATAGATGGATTTATTCCACATCCTACAAAGAAACTTTTCCCTCTCCTGAGTTGTTCAAGAACACCCCTCTCACTGCTTTGTTCAAAATACCTGCTACATCCTAGTGTGTGCCTGAAATTTAAGTACTTTTCACCAATAATATTTCAACGGCAATTTTTTTTTTCTATTATAAACATTAATTTCTAATCAAAGGGAAAAGGCATTTTCACCCCCAAAGCCAATATAGGAAGACCTCAAAGCCCTGATTTAGGATATGGGGTGTAAAACTTGCAATTATGGTCATTACCGTACATATAATGACTCTAGGAATATTTGGAACCCTAATTACTCCCAACCTGTATTGTAATTTCTTAAAAACAATTTTGTGTGTTTTTCTTTCATTCTCAATGTACCTGTACTAAGTTGTGGAAAGTGATATCTTAATGAAACTTAGTGAGGCTACAGAAACATAATTACCGTTACATAAATTCATTACTCATTAATTAAACTAA
Organism: Homarus americanus; assembly: GCF_018991925.1. Taxonomy (NCBI): domain Eukaryota; kingdom Metazoa; phylum Arthropoda; class Malacostraca; order Decapoda; family Nephropidae; genus Homarus; species Homarus americanus. Next base: position 12,893,188 of record NW_024734940.1, read on the forward strand.
TAAATGGGTCCCCCTGTAGTTATGAAATGTAATATTAACTTTAAATTATCCTAACCAGACCAAGTTCAGTTTTGGTTTAGTTTAATTTCCACGAATCAAGTTAGATATTTCCTATGATATTAAATGTAAAATTTACTCTTTATGTACAGGGGTTTTAAGAGGGATATGAAGTTGGAGGTTCCCTCTTAAAAGAAGCTACAGCCATGCCAGGGCACTAAAGATGAAATGTAAATACTCTCACTTCTATTGAAAATCTATAGCTGGAATGCAACCTTAAACACCTCAAGACCAGCCAGAGAACTAAAAGTTACCCGTGCATTTTTAGAATTCCCTTGTATCTCGTGTTCAGTAACATTTTGAGTTACAGGGTACACATAAAAATAAAGTAAAATATTCTAAAGATTTGTGATGTTTGCCAATTCTGTCATTATTTAATACACATACAGGTATTGCTCACTTAACATAGCTTCACTTAATGTACTGTACTGTCATTAAAATATAGTTCACAACTTAGGTAATGTAATCCCGCAATAAATTCAATGATTTGCTGCTAATTTAGTTAAACAAAATAAGAGGCTAGTAGATTTGTGCATTCATCACTGGTTAACACTAGTGTATTTATATTACAGTATAAATATATATACTAATTTATTGGGGCCCAAAAAGTTTTCCCTGGTAAATATCTCAATTAACAATATGGGAGAGTACAGGTATAGGAGGACATGTTTTACTTACCATAATATGATTTTGGAATTTGTATATGTTAAGTGAAATATACCTGTAGTGTACACCCACACACAAAGATGGACATACAGTAAACAGTTGTACTTGGAAGTACAGTAGTATGACACAAAATACGTTACTAATTTCATATACAGTATAGTCCTACGCCATCAGATAAATATTCCTTGTGTATGTGCTCTTGCAGCTGGAAGAAATGTACCTCTCTTAGAGTCCTAATAATATCACTCATTATTGGTAAAATCAGCAGGTAGTATCATGTCCAATGGCAAAATCATATGATCACAGCATATATTTATAATACAGATCATTGGATACATGAACATCTCAGCAACCTTCTTTTCTGACTTATGACTTATCATTAATACTTTATCCACCTAATACATATGTATAAAATATAATTATAAAAATCTATTATGTGAAGAGTATTGTTGTCCTTTTAAAAACTAACTACTACTATTTATTATACTCTTCAATCAGGTAAATTGTGACGAATACTTGACACAGTGCAGCCCATACACAGATGATGACGAGCCAAGCAGAGTGCTGGAGTGGTGCAGAAAATGGGTTCTTCACCCCCATGCCGATATACTGTAGAGTCATCTTACGGGCATAGTAGACTAGAGTGGCCGGTACAACATACTAGAATAAAAATAAATATATAAACGATTGTTTTCAAAATATGAAAGAGAAAATAAAAAGGATTGCCTCCTTAATCCAACACATGGTTCACTGTCTTCATTTATATTAAATTACTTAACTTAATATCTGAAGAAATTTTATCCTACAGTACTTTGGATCAACATTTCAATACTTTCATTACATACCTGTATAAATGATCCTGCATAGGCACCAGTGATGCCGACTAAGATCTCCACATCAGATGTAATAAAACCCACTAGAGTTGGAGGAATAATGGCTAATAGGGGGAAAAGGCAGCGTGTAGTGAAGAAAGAATAGCGGCGACCTTCACGCAGACACAGCCCCTTTAAGTTATTACGTAATGTGATGGCAATGATTGGAAAATTGGTGCTCAAAGTGAAGACAGGAAACATCAATAAAAATAACTGAAAATGAAAAGACTCGAGTTAATATATACAGTACATGTATGTGGAAACTAATCAATGTTTTTATGGAAAGTTATCCTTCAGAACAAGATCTTAATACTCATTACTTTTTTAGTATATCAAGGAATAGGAGTTAGATATAATTTTAACTAAAACAACAATGGCAGTTTTGGTATTGATTCTTGACAAGTATTAGGTCAGCGCCGACTTTTGACAAGAAAAACGCGTGAGGAGACATTACCCGAAGAGAGTAAATTATGACGGAGGTGTCGTCGGTCTTGCATCTGTCTGGCTGAAAGTTGAGTGTGTAGAGGTCATTCAGATGCTCAAAGGCAAAGATTCCAGTGAAGGCCAAGAGGTAGTAGAACATCAGGATAAGCATGTAGTCGGCTGCAAGTAACTGTAACATTTGTTGAATATTTAGGAGCAACAAACCATAGTAATATAAGTAGAGAACACACTATCCATTACTATGAACAATATATCTGATCAAATTATATTTTCCTTTCATAATTCACAAAAATATCCCTCCATCTTTCCTCCTTGAACCAAACTCTTTCACATTTCTTCCTTCACTGATCTATCTTTTTTTTTTAATATGAATCATAAACATACAAAATCTGTAGCTTACACCAATACATGACCACCCATCCTAATTTTGCATTTCATCAGACCTCATCTATGTATTCAAAATTTTATTACAAGTTAACCATGTCATTCTCTATTAAACCAGCTCTCTTTTTCAGATTCTAACACTCATATGTCTTTTGCAAATCCTGTACTGTGAACACATTACTGGTATTTAAAATTTTTTGTAATACTGTACTTTATTTCAATCATCAAAAACTAGAGTACAGTGTGCCTTTCAAATTTGCGGATTTTTAATTCACAGACCTCGATTATCCGCGGATGGCACCCTGGATGTACCCAAGAATGTCTGAGGGTAGTTTTAAAGTTGCCGGCATTTTTGCGACCAGGACAGGGAGCCATTTGTTCTAGAGACAGTAATTTCCTTTACCTGTATTGTGTATATGTGTGTGTGCATACACATACATATATACAGTACAGGTAAAAGAAATTATTGTCCTAGGGGTAAACACATAAAGGGAATAGTAGTATACATTTCTTTGTACACAAATAAAAATGTACCCCCCCCCCCTCCGTCAGCAAATGTTATTTGCGGATTTGGCGATTCATGGCCGTTTTGAGAACCTAACCCCCGTGAATTTGAGGGGCACGCTGCATTTCTATTGCTCTCATCTTGGTCGCGTACGTTCATAACTTTCTACACAGAACGAGTTTTATAATCTAATAAACTTAATTAAATGTTTTTCTGTTTTTTTTAAATAAATGTCTTCTCTTTTTTTAAATAAACAAATAATAAATCACAAAATCAGGTACGGAGTATAAGCCAGGGATAATTCTACCACAACAGGTCATCTAGTGTTGCAGGTATCCAGTTAAAGAAATAAATCAACATTCTTGTGAAACATACCTTTACAATTGACCTCTTTTCAGTAACAGGAGTTATAAGAGCAGGTAAGGAGTGATGACACATGAAACTGTACACACAAACTCCGAACAGTTGTGGTAATTTGGTGATATCAGCAGAGGGGGGATGACCATGGCCCTTATTCTCGGCCAAATACACGATGGCCCACGTGATCATTATCCCCATTGCTGGAATTTAAGTGCATATAATTAGTAAATTTAAAAAATAAATGTTTAGTTGATGGATCTATGCATATACAGTACAACCAAATTTTTAAGGTCAAGAGGGAGTAAAATGGTAACCTCAAGCGCTGTATACAGGAACACTCCCTGATGCTTTAGTCTGTGAATACTGTGTTCTATGCCATGCACACTATGTAGGGATGTGTTAAATGAATGTGACAATTAAGTTTAATAGAATGTACATGGATAGAAGTGTCATAATACAGTCAGTCAAATTTCACCATGACCTGACAATCAGTTTGAACATTACTCATCAGAAAATCCATTAGTTATTACCTAGTGACACAGAGGTTATTACTATACCATTATTGGTAACACTAAATAGTCTTTCCTTTCTATATGATTTGCATGAACTCTTTTTATCACATTTTCCTTCATACAGAGAACCTAGAGTAGTATGTGCTGTTATTTTGATACACTAACCTCTGCCATGCAAGACCTACACACCGGTGAAGGGGGAGGAGTTGAAGGAGAGTGGGAGCAGTTCAAGAGTGCAGCCCTGGACAAAGAAAACTAGAATGAAAAAAGAAGAAGAGGGAAGGGTAGGATGTGTGACTGATGGTACTTATGAAGGAGATATGAGTGAGTGTAATGAGAGATGAAAGAAGTGATGAAAACAAAAAGATTAGAAGTAAAAAAAAAACTAATACATGGTTTGGTTATGTCATGTCAGCTTTAGGTAATTATAGTGTTGTGTCAGCATTACATTATGTTAACTTAGTGTTGTATTACAAAAGGTTAGGTTAGGAAAACGAAGTTGATTTATAGGGAAGTGAACAGTGTGTCCAGACTCAAGAGAGACACAGACCCTCCCCTCTACTCACCGAGCCATCTGGTAAATGTAGTCAACATCTGCATATATTTTGTTTTAGTAAGATTGAAGAACACAAAAGGGCCCATTACACCAATGAATGCAGCCTGAAAGAGAAACAGCCATCAAGACAAGAGTATTTAACCTTCCTAAGCAGAAACATACTAAGCATCATCAATATGTCTTTTAACCTAATGTCCTCCACCACATTAACCCTGAAACAGCAGCCATTAGCAGCAGGGAATGAAAATAAGCAGTTGGTATAGTGGCCAAACTCAGTGGAAATTACGTGTTCCTTGCATTCCATTTTTACTCATATGGGGGCAGAGTAAGCAATCCATAGCCACAGGCTAAGGGTTAAGAATAACATCAACCCACAGCCACATAACTAAACAAACCACCATCTGCCTCTCATCACAATCTTAACCAGAAACAAGACATTCATACTTATTTCCCATGAATATTCTCAGTGCTGTGCACAGTCAGGGGGGTCAAGAGTTCACTCCCTCCCAAAATGAAGCAGTGTCGACCCCCAAAAGAGATAAAAGAAAACAGCATCAGACGACCTTGTTTGGAGACTCATTCCTGTGACTTAATTTCACCACAGAGAGCAAACTTTTGCCCACGGCTGTACATATACAGTATGGACGTCTACAAGCGAGAAATAGCAGATAAAGGGATGTCAATTAATACATATTTTATAGGATTTCCTCACCACTAACCCATGACTCTATATGTACCTTATACTCTGATGTTCTGTGCCGGCTCATCTATCCACTCATTATACTGTACTGCCAATTCTAAGAAGTTTCCTCTGTGCATTCACCCACCAAAGTCCTATCACCTTGATCCACAAACCCCATGTTTAAGACTCAAGAATCTGAAGCGTTTACGGACAAAATAGAGCATTAGTGTCTACTGTTTGGGGTTCACGAGTCTGAATCTTGGGGTTCGTGGAGCAGCAGAAGCGCAACAGGACTTTTGTGGGTAACTGTACAGTACATCCTACTTATTACTGTAATAAGCACATAACACAGCTTTTTTTTTTTGAGCCATAGTTCACAAATTTACAGTCTAACATTAAAAGAGACAAACAAAAAACAATCAGCTTAACATCCATTATACAGTCAGTTCTGCTACGACGCGATAGTTGTGTTCTTGTAAAACCTCGCTTAGTAGAAATTTGCACATTAGCAATAACAGGGCTTATGGAGAAAATAAGGTTAGGTGCAGATGACTCGAAATAAAAAAAAATTAGTAGTTAGCCTAACACAAAGGATAGCAATCTAAATAAATGTTACATTCATACCTAATAATGAAATCATACAGAAAATATAACACAGTTAATACCACAAAACTGGAGAAATAGTAAGCAAAAATCACTGGGGACGCTTCAAAACAACCCACGTGTTTCAACTGATCGTGTGATGGAAACAGAGAGCGCGGGTGTAAAACGCTATTAGTCCACACTGCAAAACATTATTTTTATTTATTTTTTTCATACAGTATTTATGGGAACAGTTAAATTTGCAAAAAAGGATGAAATTTATAGTCCCTATCAAATAACACTTCACAAACAAAACACATGAATCAATTGAACATGTGTTGTCGAACATGAACTGTAAACACTGCATAACCCCACGCCAAGCGACAGTACACTTAAAACGTTAGAGTGGAATCGCGTTACAGCCAACACGCGTTGTAGCAGAAATGACTGTACCGTGAAACCTCTATTTAACGGACTATATGGTGAAAGTCCATTTATATCTAGGGTCCATTAGATGTGAAACCCTCATCTAATGGATTATAAGGAGGTATCACTCACTGTATATATATGAAAATTAAAACACAAGACATAAATACTTACTGTGCATAATCTATACATTTCTAATCTTGTCAGATCTGAATCTTGGAAGCATTTATCTAAATCTACAGGTTCACTTGAGCAGTTCGCTGGTACATAATTACTGTAAAGAAAATAAATCATGTAAGAAATCTTGAATTATATTTTCTTCCTTTCAACAAGAACAAAACCCATTACCCAATGTGTCCTTTAACTATAAATCATTAAATCCTCTTCACAGCCCATCACAAACTGGTAAATCACAGCCCTGATTTCCTGATTAAGTTTGACACTGAGATAAAAAAATAACATTATGGATTCTGTAAACTAAAAAATAAATAAATTACCTCAAATACTTTTATGAGAAGAACAACTGCCTTACCCCAACAGTGAGTGTATCTTCTGGGCTAACATACAATTAATTCATTATATATCAAGCTGCAGATGTTAAGACTTACTCTTAAGTTTAGCACAAAACTCAAAATACTTACTCTATACTGAAACAAAAATATCTAAGCTAGCATAACACACTTTCTTACTGTTTCTCCAGCTCTCTACTTTCCATTGAAGTTATGTTCGTTATTCATACCAATAAGATTTCTTAACCCCTCGTGTAATATGACAACCCCTCGAGTGTGGCTTAACCCTTAAGTACAATGTCTATTCCCTTGAGTACAGTACATAGTTATTGTAGTCAGGGGGTTAAGGCATCACAACGGGAAAGGTCTTATCCACACCCAATGAAGCTGAATGGCAGCCACTTTCCTATACTGTACAGAACAATCAAATGATGCCAGAGGTTATTTCACAGATTAACAGCAGCAAAGGGTGGAGAGGCTGTCAGGCAGGAGCTCAGCCATGAACAAAGTTATCTACATGAAACAAAATAACCAATAATACATTTGACACTTACCAAATACTATCTCTGAGAGACTTAGCCACGGCAGCCTCGTATATAGCCAGGTCTCCATAGAGGTATATACAGAGCACAATATAAAACACTTTATCCCACACTGTGAAAGATAAACAACACACTACAGGTTAAAAGATAAGTCCAGGTACTGATTCATAAATAGTGTAAAGACAAGTTCTTTAAATTTTTGGGGGGTAGTACAGTCATTTGTATTTAAAGTCGATAATAAAAAAATATAAAAAAATGTATCACCGGGAAATAATAAAAATGCCAAAGAGAGATATGAGTTAGGGGCCAGTTGGTCTTGGGTGTCCTACAGTGAAGGAGTAGTAGCCACAGAGGGTGAATTATCTTATCTTCCGGTGATCTCCCACACTTTCTCCACCCACATACTATTATTATTATTCCTATGCCTATTCTTCCCATTCACTCCCTTCTTAAATCACTTATAGAAACCATAGGTGATAAGTAATTTGCATTAGAAAAGTAATTAAAATTATCAAGATGTCATTTGAATAAGTAATTATACAGATTTAAAATTTTAGACAACAGATCCTCAATCAGCATGTTAAGGAATACATATAATGAGATTTTGAACAAAATCGGTGAGATCAAGAATATGGCCAAAACAGTAAGCCTTATAGGATTTTAGGGCAAAAACTAATTTTCTCTCAGAAATGAAATCTAATGCATCGAACTACTTAAGTACATCAAGAATAACAAATAACACCAAAAAATTACTTTGAAAAACCAGGGTTGGCAAAAACCATTGGTTATAAAAATAAATGAACCAAAAATGTTTTAAGTACAGTATTTGTAGCCCTTTTTATAACTTATTATGCTATTAATCATTAACAAATTTGGAAAACATAAACTCTGATCAGTCATCCAGACAGTATACTAGTTGGAGCAAGAGAGAGAGAGAGAGGGATGAACAGTGGCAACTTGGCTTCCCTGGACCCATATAATACATGATCTGAGCACATTAGAATCAGAGACTCAGAGCCCAGCCATAAACAGAAGCAGTCACTAGTTAACCTGGACAGTGACAACTTGGCTCCCTTATAATCAGGATTCAAGATACAGTATGTGCAGCCCTGTCAGAAAGCTTGTTATCACCACTTTCACCAGTGTATAATAGTTCACATCATCCATGTCTATACTGAACAACCATGGGGACATAACACATCCCAGTCTAACACCCACATTTATTTAAAATGTTTCTCTTTCTTTCCCATTTACTCTTACTGTTGTCCTGCTGCTCTCATAGAATACCTTTCCTCCATTTAATAGCCTTCCTCCCACTTGTAATACCTCCCACAATGCTTTTCTGTTCACCCTATCACTTTCCCTTTCCAAATCTGTAAGTAATAAAACCCAACAAAAAATTATTAAAACCAAGAAACAAGGCATAGATTATAAAGTGCATACAGTCCTATGAATAGTAATTACAGTACAGAGATATGCATTTAAATTATCTATGCACCCACAATTTTATATAAAATAGTGTACATAGAGACATATATTAAAGAATGACAAATACACACATCTATATTCAATACTTAACTACAAAACTAATGTATAATGTCTTACCTTTAGGATAAAATAATTCTGCCATCTGCCCCATTTCAATCTGCTCCTGTATGGCATAGTATTCCCCCACTGTTCTCTCTATCACTCCCTCTGAAGACAAAAATAAAATGAGAATCAAGAATCATATATGAACATAAATCTGAAATAATTAAACTCGCTTAAAATATACAAGGAATTTCTGAAGGGCAATTAACATGAGTATGACACTGGAAGAAAAATAACTGTTCAAGCTTTGTCAACAAACATACATACAAAAACAAAACAAATTACATAATACCTTTTTTCTTCCCCGATCACTCTGAAGTACCTCTGTCCTGGCTAAAATATAATTCATTCCCTTATCTATAAGTCCCATGCAACCAGCCACCAACACACACAGAAAGAGGCACTAGTTACTCCTCACCAGTTATCAGCGGCGACTCTTCCTCGTTTTCATCCTGGTCTTCCGATGTATCCGTGCATCGTTGATCGGCTTCAGCATTTTCTAAGGTACGACTCACCAACTCATCTGCAACCTGCCCACGCTGTAATACACCATGAAATTAGTTTTGTCTCACAACTACAGCTCGAATGCAGACACACTGTATTCTTGCGTACTTGCTTTTAATATGCCTGAAGTATAATACAATAATAAACAAAGCACCATAACTCTAGCAGAAATCCACACACTGTAGAGATGAAGTCTATGAAATGCACACAGTAATATCCTTTACACTATATCTTTTATCTAATGAGTGGCATCAACCATGAGACAAAGCTCATCTCTGAAGCCTTAACACTTCAGGAGTTACCAGATCCCCTAAAAACCACTGATACCCCCTGTATTAATAAAACTTTTCAAGGATAAACAAATAATCCAAGAGCATAACACCTCCACACTATATTGTTAAGGCCAGAAGGGATCAGACACATTACAGTGAGGCATTATTGGCTAAGAGGCGAGATGACCTGTCCCCAGTCTCCTCAGGGACTTAAACTAAACTTAGGTTCTCAAAAGATGCCACTTTACTATATGTGAAGACAGAGTAAAGGATATTAGCCTTTCATCTGAATTTTTCATTAACACGTTGAGATTTGTGAGTGTGTGTGTTTGTGTGTGCTTGCATGTGCACATTTGTAAGCATGTGTGTAACAGTATATTTGTCTGAGTGTACAGTCTGGGTCTAAAGTTCACTCCCTCCCAAAATGAAGCAGCATCGACCCCAAACGAGATACAACAGTCAGGGTAAGTCAGTTCAGAGACTCATTCCTGTGACTCAGTTTCACCGCAGGGAGCAAACTTTTGTCCCCAACTGTACATGTACAGTACAAGCAGCGTACAAATTTGTGTATTATTTGTCCATGTGAATATTTAGCACATGTATGTACAACTTACCAGTAAGTATGTATTAGTTTATTTATGTATGCACGTATGAAAATTTGTACATTGTTTGTGTATGCAGTGAGTAAACAAGTGCACCTATGATTGCAAGTACAAAACTTTGTGCATTACTTGTGTGTGTCAGTGTGTGTGTGTGAGTTTGTGTGTGTACATAATAGTGTGTGTGTGTGTGTACTTAATAGCATGTGTGCATACAAATGTGCATTCATGCACATTTGCATACTATATGCAGATACATTAACAGTGAAGTATGAGTATATCTGTAGGTATATGTGCATGTGCATATCATGTGCATTGCATACCTGTAATCATGTGCTTGTGAACAGCCATTCGTGCTACAGGTACAACCATACACTGAGCATATGCAATTGGATAAATGTCATTACTGGTCAACAAACCCAAAATAAATATATTATTGACAAGTGGCAACTGAGGGGCAGGAGGGCACACCTTGGGTCACACACCAACGTGGACGGCCACCAGAGAATGCTGGCACATCAGTCACGCTACAGTAGTACAGATAAATTACTGCGACTTATAAATCACAAATTACTATATGCTCATTATCCCGGGTGTGCTTACAGTGTCAACAAACTTAACTGGGCGTAGGAGGAGCAGTTACCTGAACTGTGTGATAAAACTGCAAAACAACAAAATAGAGTCAGCTCTCATTGTAAGGAACCCTTCTACTGCAGCAATGAAAACATGATTAATTTATACCCATTTAAATCAAAGTCAAGTCTATCAGTAAAGATTTCATTCAGTGTCTTGTCTTGACTCATTAGTAACAGCTTATCAATTCCATCCTTTCTGTAAACAAATAATATCAATAAACACACAGAAGCTGAATTTAACCCAAAAAATAAATAATATAATAGGAACATATAGCTGAAAAACCTCATTTCTATCACTATTTACCAACACACCATTATTAACCTGACAGCAGCTAATTTTAAACTGTTTATTTACACACAGCAAGTTCATGGGTAGACATAAAAGAGATCATTCAATAACACAAGCTCTCATGCTCCTGGCTAAAGTAACTGACATCATGCAGATATATTTAATAACAGAATCCATCACTCATCAAATCCATTAAAAACCTACGCTAACAAATTTCATATAACAGAACAAAAATCCTTATAATTTTCATATTTAGATTCAATTCATTTAAAATATCAACTTACAACTTCATAATAATAATAAACTCTTAATATTTAGGTACACAAATTCAGTTTATCTTAAAAATATACCTGTGCAAATTATGCCTTAAGATGTGCATCAGGTTTATCATATGAAAAGAGAACACCGACCAATATTCACACCTTATGAGTGAGTGTTTTACAAGGGTTCGGTGTTCTCTAGTTAGGTGCAGTGAGGATGGAGATGAATGATGATGGTGTGTGTGTGTGTGTGTGTGTGTGTGTGTGTGTGTGTGTGTGTGTGTGAGTGATGGCCAGGTATATGGCAAAGAGTTTCTATGCACTAGTCAGCAGATCACAAGATAAGAAAGAAAGAAGTCAAGATTTTTTAACTCAATAAAATCACACTGTCGTAAAGTTAAGCTATAATGAATAAAACACACAAATGGTAAATTGGATCGAGTCGAAATCATATGCACGGTACTGAGATGCAGTCTATAGATATAACCACATTCCTTTACTTAACAGGAGGGCTGGACAGTGCAGTACTTCCACATACTTCACTCCTGATTAATTCTGTCAATTCATGTATATACCAATTTTCCATTTGAGTCATTTATATATCAAAATAAAAAACATGAACACAATATGTAGAGAGCAAAGGAAGGAATAAAGGAGAGGATGGGAAATAAGCAGAATGGAATGTCTCTCAAGTCGACCATTAAAAAATTCTCAATAGTAAAGGTAAGGAAAACAGACAATGTACAAATTTATATCATAAACAGGTAAGAATGGAGGAGAGTAAAGAAGGAAATAAGAAAACGAAAATAACAAACTGATAGACGGAAGGTAAAATTTGCAGCCATTGTGATGTAAGATAAATTAATTCTGTACATCTATTATATAAACACTTCAAAATGATTAAGCCATTCGTATAATACACGGTAACGAAGAGGATAAAAGTAAACACCCCAAAGGCAGCATTAGGGTGGTCAATCTTCAGGTGAAATAAGCTGGGGTGCCTAATCTTCAGATGAAATGATCTGGGGTGCCTAATCTTCAGATGAAATAAGCTGGGGTGCCTAATCTTCAGATGAAATAAGCTGGGGTGCCTAATCTTCAGATGAAATAAGCTAGGGTGCCTAATCTTTAGGTGAAATAAGCCTAATCTTCAGGTGATCCAATAAAACTCGAGTGATATTGTAAATGAAAATAATATGTAATAAACAAAATCACTCTTCACGAAAATTGACACACACGCGCACATGCACACACACGCATGCACGCACGCACACACACACACCACGACAAATTATCTCATCACTGTAATCCAAATGTCCATAAACTATAATTATCAAACTACACTACACTATTTTTATTTTCATATACCCGGTATACCCTGATGTCCTGTACACAATATACCACCCATGTCTGTCACTATCTGCTACACATCACTCAGCCGCACAACCTTACAAATTTTATGGCAGTTAACTTTGCCTTCTGGCTCAAAAGATACCGGATATATTTCTTTAAACAAATCAGGTTTAGTTTACAAACATCACAACTACTACTAATTTTACTATTACTACTACTGTACTATGACTACTACTACTGCAATGACTACTATTACTAATAATAATAATACAGTCATTACAGTGGTCCCAAAATATCTGAGTTTTACACTAAAATAAATGTTTCCCTGAGGCATGTGGCTTATCTCATCACCAAAAGCAAAATAACATAATCTAGACTCAATCATGTACACAGTAGCTTCATGCTTCCTTACCCAAGCCTCACTAACACCAGAGAACCAAGCAAGGAGGCATTGGTATTACCGGTCTTAGTAAGGATGTCACTAGTACCAGTACACCAATCCATTTCTCAACATTTTGGAATAATTGCTTCCTATGATGCTCCTTCCTCAAGCTTCTTGGGAAATATCTCACTGATGTTTCCAGCCAATAGGAGACAAGAGTTTGGGTAATAAAAACAATGTAGACAGGTAACACAGAGAAAATATGTGGCCCATGACTGAGGAAAGGTTACCCATGCCTGCTGTAAGCCTTCAAAAGGATTTACCTCACCAAAAACAAGCCATCAAAGCTTTTATAAGACACAAATTACCCGGTAATATCTTTTAAGAGATTTGCAAAAAATATAAATGTGCCCAGTAGTGACAGACAACCTATGAAGTCTTATGACCACTGAGAAGGTTGACTGGGTGAAGGATGAGATGAGATGAGATGACGAATGTTGGGTGGTTGTTTTGCCTTGATGAGCTGAATAGAGTAGAGGATGTTTAGCTGGTATTGGCATAGAGAGTTCCTGCCAGCTGAGAGACTGATAAGAGAGAGTTACGATAACACGGTCGATGGTATGAGAGAGACAAAAGGACAATGGGTGATATGGACAGGTTGTTTCGGTCAAATAGTGAGGTCAAGTTTGATAACAGTATACAAGGATGATCGTGGATTGTGTACAGTGTGGAGGTCATTCTGTAACTGGTAGTATTAAATAAGCCTCATAATCAAATATTCACGGTGAAATACTAAGAAACATTTACGATCGATGCCAAGTTTAACCGATTCACTTTGTACGAGGAAGTGTATGTGTGTGTAGGTGGATCCTGTTTGGCATTTCAACATTTCCTGTGACTTTTTATAATGTACTTTTTCTTACTGTTCTTTCCTTTTGTGTATTTAAACCAAGACCATTCCTCCTTTTTTTGCATCTCTGACCTACACCATATATGTAGGAGCAGAGGAAAGGCAACAGACAGACTGACAGAATAATTGACTATACACAACATTTATATCTGGGTCAGTGAACACATCCAGGTACAATCAACTTCTCTTTAAGTCCATTTGCCTCTCCCCCTCTGAACCACAAACCCAGAGATTCAGACTCATGAATCCGAGGCATTTATGGAGAGAATAATGTATCAGTCCACTGCTTTGGGTTCACGAGTCTGAATCTTGGGGTTCGTGGTACAATAACTGAGAAAGATATGATATACTGGGAACTTTTCTCTGTAGTGAAGAACTGATATGAGAAAGTAGTGAAACTGTGCATAAAATATACAGAAACTGTGTTCATGTATCTGACAGCAAATAGCACATACCTATTACATAATTTTCAGCATTAATATTTCTTAATCACATTTTCAGTTGTCAAGTGTACACAAAAGGACAAAACAAAATTCTAGTAATATTTCAACACACTCACACCACAGTAATCACAAATCACAAATGCAAATTGAAGCTACGGACACCTTGCAACTCCTTTCCTTAAGCAAAAAATCAACCACATCTCATTTTCAATCCAATCAAGAACTTAAACAATGACTGACACACTTACACTGTGATCTTAAACAACAAACGACACAGAGAACATATAAAGCAGCTGTCACGCTAGACACAATAAGGTGGGAAATACTGTGACTGGACACATAAACATCCTTTACTGATAACATGCACACACACACACACACACACACACACACACACACAACACTACATGACACTACACTCGACACACACATCTAAGGTGATACGCCACATCTTCAATTCAATGAGACAAATCATTAGAAATATCAACAAAACACATAAAGGGAATACTTAATTATCTGAACTAATACCTAATAGTTTAAGAAAAAGGAAGTTCTTGCAGATTTCAAGTTGAATTTCAGTCCTCCCTCTCATCTACTAAAGTTTAATCACATCTTTAAGAGGCATTATAAAATATGTCAATTATTCTACTGCCGTGTAACTTCCATCTTACAACCAATCAACTGTTTTAGGCTACAAAATTAACATAGAATTACCATAGATAGTTCCCACTTCAACACACTCACAAGCATGAACCCCCACACAGCGAGAGACTGGAAGAGGGCGAGTGTCTGTGGACAATTACAATTCCAAGACTTCGCTAACAATTCTGAGGGCTACGAAACACAGGATGCAAATGGGAGGGGAAGCAGCAAATGTCTGCAGATGTCAAGGGTCAGGTGGGCGACCAAGAGGATATGTTGCTATCAATGTTAGTGGAGGAGTTTGGAGAAAGTTCTTGATAGATGTGAATAAACTTAAAGTGATGAAAAAAGAAGAGAAGGAAAATATGTGAGGGTGAATAGGAAGCACAGAACATAAAATAAGAAATACAGAAATAAGGAGGAGATGTGGAAATAAGTGAAGTCAGGCAGAACAAGGATGAAAGTCTACTGAGAATGGAAGATGAAGACAGTTCCCATCTAACATATAAACTTGTATCGGAGTTAAAGAGTTATTCAATCTCCTAAAGTATTTGTAATTTATTTAGCCAATAAACTGTACTAGACCATCTAATTAACAGTCACTCAGTCTGAACAAGGAACAAATGTGTCTAGGTGTTGCAAAATTCCTCCTGGCTGTTATCAATACTGTGACCTAAATGACTGCTCTATGTTTCCTTCTTCCCATCAACTCCTTCATAACCAAACCTTAAATCTATCAGGAATCCAATGTTCTTTTAAACCTCTTCAAATTGGTCTTCAAATCAAGCTACCCGTCACTACCTCCTCCAAAGCTTACGGATGGTCTGTCTGCGTGTATGTTTGCAAGATCACGTTCCTTCGTGGACTTTGGGTTGGCTATACAAAGGCACCTCCCTAAACACTTCAACCATATCTGAAACACTTAAAGAATTCTACGGACCCACGTGGCAATCAACTGAACGAAGCAATCACAACTTACTTTACTCACATGCAATTTGGGACATGAACGTTGTCTTAGCGTTAGCACACACATACAAGCTAGCGGTAGCAGAAAGGCAACAGGAGAAGATAGATAAGCACAAGACAAATCAATAAGACAGAATACAGATCATCACCATTCATAGACAGACCAACACGAAGATCAAGAAAGCATGGCAGACTAAGAACCAAGTATTATTGAGTTGTGGGAAGACCAGTGCCTCAGAGAAAACTTACACTATCAATACAAGAAAAAGCTTCCTGTTAATCTTCTCTCGGCAGTGCTTCCATGGCTGACCAAAACCAACTGGCAACTACATAAGCAATTTACATACTAGTGTCTCCGTCTCAAATTGGCCAAGGGTGTGGCAGTCAGGTGGATATGTCTCGTACCCCTTCCATCTTTCATTTCCCAGACTACATTTCCACTTTCATAATCCTCACACAAAAAAAAATCACCTTTCTACTGTACTAATCCTTCTTACTTCACCCTCTATTGTGCCCTGTTTGCTTCCTGTCACTTAAATTATTTTTTGCCGGCCGTCCCTACAGCTAACTCCCACCTATGATGGCCACCATTTAAGACTTAAAGAACAAGCAACTGATAATCAGCCACACTAACATGCACAGTGCTTATCTGGCTCTCAAGACAAAACTGACACAGGCTACATGATATAGGCAGAGGCTCATCAAGCTTACAGGTACAGTACTGTGTGAGTGCATGTGTACGTATAGCATGAAAGCTTAAGTAAGACACAGTCAGTCATCAATCCATTTACTCAACTATATTTTGCCTTCCTCAAAACAAGAACTTTTCCTTCTCATTAAGGGATACATCCAGGATTGAGAGGTTTATGCTGTGGAGCGTAAGAACATCTAACTTATGTGCACCAGGACTCGTTAAAACACTACAGTTACTCGTACTTAACAGGAGTGCAAGAGGCGGTGGGGGGGGAGGACCATAAGTTACTATACATTCTGAAGTAGACTCATAATATTGGGACAAATTAATAAGTGCCATACCTGTATAAACTTTACCTTTTGAAAATACCGTATGTGATATTTTTGTTATCACTGTTTGATGTTCTTTAAGGGAATGGGAAAATAGTTTAAATTGCAAATCCAAATGAAAATAGATTACTTTCTACTCTTAAATATGTGCAGTTTAATAACCAAACCAGTTGACTGAAAGAATTAACTTGGATGAAAATTTTAGACACATCAGAAACTTCCTTTGAATTCAGTCACTGCCGGTACTGTACTGTAACTAAGACAGTTCTCTCATAACCTTTCAGTACCCAGTAATATTTATATGGCTCTAAGGTGCTGTTCTTCTGATTCCATTTCACCTTGTATACTCAGCCAATCTCAACTCCATTATGGAATACAGAACTGTTTTGTGAAATTTCAAATTAGATTAATTTTGTTCAGTAGGAGTTAAAACTTTTTAAATTGTACAGTATTTGTAAATAAAGTGGCTCACATTCCTGGTTAATTAGTTTGGGGGAGAAAAAGTTCATATTTCATTAATAATGTTCGAGGTGATACTGTACATAAAGTTGAGTTGTAATACAATACATATACTACTGTTTCCTAATGTGTTCCTTCTATAATTATCCAGGATTAAAATGTTTGGAACCATTTCTGTAACTTCTGAATAAGTTCCACTGGACAGTATTTTCATTAAAGAAGTTCAATTGAAGTCTTGGTATTGGCAGCACAACAGAGCCGTACATTATCAGCCAGAACATTACTGGGCAACTTGATATACTGTACTCTAGAACGTAGAATGTACTGAACAGTATTGACATTTTCAAGGGAAGGGGTCCATAAATTCATGTGTTCGGTGAGTTTTCTTATGATACAGTATTTGAAGACCAGAGCCTTGTCTTTTTAATAATGATCTCTTTCTGTGTGTGACTTACTATATTAAATGTAAAAAAATATATATTAAAAAATCCTTGCATTAACTAATGTCATTGTTAATGACTAAATTCAGCCATGATTTGACCGAGTGAGAAGGCTGCCTGTAGGAAAAATTTACCCAACGGTGAGAGTATCTATTACTGAACACTTCAACACCTTCTGGCTGGGACAGACTCTAGCACGGAGAGTTTTACTGAATGGTATGGAACACAAATGTCACTCACTGAAGACCTACAGTATTATATAGGTTGTAAAATATATTAACTTATTAATTAATGTCTGGCTTGATGATAACATAATCCCACACACCTTCACCTCACGTCTGTACCAATAATGACTTCAGTAAACAGAATGGTTTGTATGTTTCACTGAGAAAACATTGTGTGAATATTTCTCCATGACAAGGAAGAGACAACAAGCTTCTAAAAGGCATTCAGGTGACAGATGGGGAGAAACAACAAACAGTCAAAGTACAGTAATGCAAAAGAACAGACAGCAGTTAAGGAAGCCCAAAATACCAAAACGGATGTCATCGAAGTCAGGGGGTCGTTAGCTGCGTCCTGGAGGCATGGTGAGGTAGTGGCAGTACAGGTGGCAGTGAAGGTGGAAGCAGAAATGTTGGTGGTTGTGCATAAAGATTGTAACAAGGTGTCTGCTGATGGTGATGGAGGTGGGGAAATGTGTTGTAGGTGATGGTTTTGATAACGGTGATGATGGTCTGGAGAGGAGGCAAAAGGCACCTTCTTGAGCTGTTTCATCCGGCGCCAATGGTTGATAGCGTTGGCGCAGGCCATGCTCTCCACCACCCACGTTGTCGTCATGTAGCTGCAAGAGATGATCAACTCTTAATGGCAGTCCACCATAACTTTAAATGGCAACCAAAAATAACTTTAAATGGCAACCCACAATAACTTTAAATGACAACCAACAATAACTTTAAATGGCAACCCACAATAACTTTAAATGGCAACCCACAATAACTTTAAATGGCAACCAACAATAAACTTAATAAAAATATGTAAATATTAAACTGTACAGAACATACAACTTCTCCATCAAACCAACTACAATTACAACAGTTAAAATAAATACTTAACAGACAAAACACTGACAGATACTACTCTAATTATAAGAAATCCAGATATTTAAATCCCACATGAATCAAAAACAAAAAAGTATATTAATCTGTTTAAACATTAACAGCCAGTGTAAACAGTAAGACCTATGATGTGTTTTTAAGTATCAGAAAGCACGATCAATAGGAATGACTTATAGCCTTCAGTAATAACAGTACAGTATACATGTGAGTATAACCATATCATTCCACCGTTAATTTGTGTACGTCATTTCCTTATTTTAATCAACCAGTTAGTAAAATCCCATACAGTACATTACCAGACAAGGCTTACAGAGAAATAGTCACAGTACGGATGCTCTTTGACACACAATGTGGTAAGGATTATGAAAACGGTATTGTGTAATGGAGAATTTTGGTGGCGGACACACACACAGTGACATAACACCTTGTAACTTATATCCTTTTGTTGTTGACTCTCTGTGATGGCTCTTCTTAATCTTTATTTTCTCCTGTTTCGTCCGTCTCTTTTATGTTTTCTCTGTTATCATCATTTTTCATATTTCCTTCTTATGTATTTCTTCTTTTTATCATTTCTATTTTGTTCTATTTATTGTTCACCCCATTTTTTTTCCGTTTACGTTATTTTCTTTTGATTACCTTCATACAAGAACAAATATACAAAGACGTCATTCAGTGTAGCGGCGTCAGTCAGTGGGTCTTAAATTTCTTACACCTCAATAAGAACTAAACGGATCTCCTTCATATTTGGAAACAACCCTTAGTATTGTTAATTTCATCTTAGCTCTGACATTTGAACTTCCATAATGTGTTTTTCGACTTGTGATCTTACACCCTATGTCATTTCACTGAAAGATTTACATTATACTAATGTCGTTTTCTGTCCTGTTTGTTTTGAGGGTATTTATAAAAGGTCACTGTAGCATTTCCTTCCAGTGTTAATTCTGACCTTTGATCATGCATCTCAAATTGGTCAGGTTCCAACTATACGATTCTCCGACAGTAATTGAAAAAAATCTCTGGTTGTTTATATTTACCTTTTTTTTAGAGAATAAAGAGTAATTCAGGTGGACTTTAGAATCAAACGCATATTGTGAAGGAGGAAATGAGAGAGAGGAAGAGAGAGGTTCGTGGAAATGTGATAAAAGTAACGTGAGGAGGAAGTTATGGTTGGGTAGTCAGATGGTTAAACTAGGCTGGCAGCGTCGGGCAGAAAGCTTCATCTGTCAACCCACCACGCTAGGAGGTGTAATATGTGGAGCTACTACACCAACACAGTACAAAAAACCAGGGTATATAATAAGTACAAACTACACAGCTTGGGGGGTAGAGCGTGTGTTGGTCGTGGGAAGCTTAGGGGAGCAGGACTCGAGGTGGAAGGGGGGGGGGGTAGAAAGGGACGAGTAGGGTGCGTGCCCCGTGACTCACTCTTGCTTCAGTTTCCGCCACCCCCGTGATGCAACTCTCCCCCTACCCCTGTTAAATCTACCATACCCTGCTACCCCGCCACCACTACCTCCCCTACCCCCAGCCAGCTCTTCCCTTACGATCCCTGAACACACACACACACACACACTGATATCCCATCCAGATTACTTCCCCTACCACCTCCTCCCCCGACCACCAGAGAACAACCAGCCCTCCACATCACCAACACGCCCCCAGCACACGGTGAAGAGGACCTACTGCAAGATAATAATAGTCAATGTACAGACTCTTACCTTCAGGAGTAAGACTTTAGCTAGTTTCAGTGACCTCTACAGCACATATGAGGAATTTGAATTCAACTTTTGTTCCTATTTCAATGTATTTTTTTCTTTAGCTGGCAAGCAATATTTTACTTGAACAAACAACAAAATTCATTCGAGTTATACAGTACACCTTAAGTCATTCACTATACGTGTGTGTAGTTGTTTGGTTGTATTTGGTGGTGATGTGTGTGTGTGTGGCTGCAGCTGGGTCGTGGAGTATGCATGACAGCGGGTCGGGCAGGGCAGCGTGGGGTGAATGGCTTCACTTTACAGTCTGTCATTACCTCGTCATCCACTAGTGACCACCGACAGGAACACTCTGGAGATCTACACGATAACATTTTCCTTCTCAAACGGTGATGAAAGTACCCAGCTATCTGCCTCACATAACGTCCAACGAATACGAGGAGTAAAGATGGCGTTGGTTACAGTGGTGCCTTTATAGTAACACACACACACACACACACACACACACACACACGTTAAGTCAAGTCAGGTTAGGTTAGATTGGTTGGTTCAGCATAATTGACTTGTTAAACATTCTAAATATATTTAATCATTTCAAAGGTCATTAAATAACTCCAATAACTCGATTTGTTTACATTTTAACCCAGATCCACAATCAAGCATGTAACGTAGTACCTTTGTCTGAAACCTGAACAAAATACATGATGTGACCCCGAGTGCCGAAACGCAAGGTCAGGTGTATTCTTTACGTCCGAGTCGCTTCAACCAAGGACAGCCAATGAAAGATGCTAAAAGCTTATTTCAACTGTGTGCTATAGCTATTTCTCTTGTGTAACGAGGACACACTAGGGGAGAGAGGGAAGGAAGGAAGGAGAGATAGGGTAGGAGGGAGAGAGAGAGGAAAGAGGAAGAAGAGTAGAGAAGTGACGACAGATAAAGTAGGTAGTAGGAAGAGAAGTGAATAATGTATGAGTGTGAGGGTGAAGAGGGGGAGGTATAGGTTGACGTGTATGGGGGGAGGAGAGAGGGTGTATGGGGAAGAGGGAGAGAGAGAGAGGAAAGTGTGTAGGGGAAACATAGGCCTACCTTAATCCCTTTGGGGCTACTGCTGCCGAGGGGACACACACACAACGTGATTCTCCCCCCTCTTCCAAGAATTTCTAAGTTAATTTTATAAAACGTAGTGTATGGAGAAAGAGGGGGAGGGAGGGAGGGAGAGAGAGATGAAGGGAAGATTAGGGAAGGAAAGGAGAGGGGTGGTGAGGGGTGTAGGGGAGGAAACATCTGGGGAGAGAGACACAATAAAAACTCGAAATGAATTTATTATTTCTCCACACGTCCTCCTCACCTCAGCAGATATGATGAGGGAGAGGGGGAAGACCTCACCATACACCATCAACTTAACCCCTCACCATCCCCATACACCACCAGCACCTTCACCATCACTACCGCTACTACAAGTACACTAAATATTAACACACACACACGAGGCAGCCTGTAACTTTAATGAGTACTCAGGTAGTTAACTAGAGGCTTCAACACCTGTACCGCTCTGGCTGTCAGTGAGTGGCGCCTCCTCACACCAACTTAAGGAGGGAGAGAGACCGATATTTCCTTTACTATATAAAAAGGTAACCTGTTCCCCCTAGTGCTAACCTCATGTATGTATGTATGTATGTATGTATGTATGTATGTATATATGTGTGTATGTATATATGTGTGTGTGTAGAACCTGTAGAGGGGGTAACACCTTAGTCCTTGAAAACCTGATCTTCACAAGGAATAAAGATATACCAGATTTACGATTTAATTTACGAACTATAAAACAAGAAAAGGAAATGGTATATATTTTGTCACTAAGTTTTCTAAATTTACCAGTAACATCAAACGCAAAAATACACAAATGTAAGGAAAAAAATATACGATACTCGAATGACCTTTAAAATTACTCGTTTAAAGAAGAGCAAAAACTGATAGCCAAACAAAATGCAGATTAACATGACTTCCAGGAATTATTTTGTCTTTTAGTTAAAACCTTCAGTCCGGCATCGCCCACTGTAAGATTATCTGAACATGTGATCCACCAAGCTGTCGTCATCGTCTCTCTTAGCCATGACGTCGTAAAACCCCAGTCCCAAGATTGGTCAGTTCCAACAAGTGCGTCACAGATCACGTGGTTAACTCCTTGCAACTCGCCCACTTCTCAACAGGCCCTCCAGATTTGGGAGATGACGTCACGAACCTATGCAGACATTGGCTAAAACCGAATATCACGTAATCGAATCTCTACAGTGATTGGTTGGAACCATGAATCACGTCACCGATCAAGAGGGATCACCAATATTGGCGGGAAGTTGAGGACTCCTCAAACAACGCCCCCCTCCCTCTTATCATTGTGTTGGTGACTATGCAAAAGTGTTTATTAGCCGCACAGAAAAAAATCGCTCAATTAATTTCTATCTTGGTCACAGCTCTTAAAAGTAAAATAATATTAAAATGAAAATCAATACTACAAGGGATGGAAACCTATAAATGATGTCACTCCGCACGTCGTCCAAAAACAAGGGAGCATCACCCCTGCCCCGCTGTACCCGGCCAGATGTGAGTGGCGACAATAAGACAAAAACGCGCTCTCTCTCACACACACACGACTGCCTAACACACCTGGTAAAGTACAATAATTCTCAGGAAACCTCACTAAATCATTAATAATATTCCTCAAAATAATACACATACATAATACTTCTCATTACACATATTTCTCATTACTAATCCACCTGTAACTACCTTGCTCTCAATATCTCCCCACAAACTAGTACTGCTCCACGTCAATTATCAAATGTGCCAATATATTTTTTGCTATAATCGGGTCAGTGGTTCTAGAGAGGTCAGCAACTCCCAAGCCTGTGTGTGTAATATTCATGGCACTTTTAACGATATCTCAATACAAACGTGAACTGCTTTCCTTTATATTCACGTAAGTTCAATTGATGCCAAATCGCATAAAATATCTTTACCCCTCTTGGTTGCCATGGATACCAGACACTAGCTTTCGTTGTCATGGATACCAGACACTAGCTTTGGTTGTCATGGATACCAGACATCACCCTACGTCACCCCCGTCTCTTTTTCTTCCCGTCATAAACAAAACAATTCCCCGCCAAATCTTTCCAGTCCACAACGGCTGACTTATTCTGGGAAATATCTTTTTTTTTTAATACACTTTTTCCACTCGATTCTTGGAGGAAACTGAATACACTAAACGGAGGAAAAAACGCCCAGACTTTACATACAGCCGGGGAAAAAAATCACGTGATAGTATTTCCTCGCGTGCTGTTGTATTGTCGTTTACAACTCAAGACATCAACCTACTGACACACACACACACACACACACACACACACACACACACAAACTGTACGTAGCCGGGAACTATTTTTATATGTGTGTATGTGTGTGTGTGTTTTAAGGTGATGTCAGTGAGAGACTAGCACTTATGTATGTGGAGTTCCGTCATTGTCTGGGTTCACAATAATTAGGACTTAACGAAAAATCAATCCATCGCGAGCCCTTGACGGTTCCTCGTAGCTCTCTCACCCCCAGCCCCCTCTCTCTCACCCCCAGCCCCCTCTCCCTCTCACTCCCAGCCCTCTCTCTCTCACCCCCAGCCCTCTCCCTCTCTTGCCATATCCTGCTAGTAGCCCTCACCAGGTTCCTCTTGCCACCCCCATCAGCCTCTTCCCTTCCCCAGCAACTCTAATTGATCTTTTACCTGCCCTCCCTACCAGCGCTCCCCTGTTACCCCCTGGCGGACCCTGTCAACTCTCACGGGGTGGTACTAGTCTTATCTCCCTTCCCTGGCCCTTACCAGTCCGCCCTCATCCCTATCAACTCCCTTCCGGCCGCTGTCAGTCCTTTTAAACCCCATGACAGCTCTTCCTGGTCCCCATAACAGCCCTCCCTTTGATATTAAAACAGTTTATTTAGCCAGAAAGATACAGAATAAACAATAACATCAATATTGACATCACTGGTCTTCCTAAAAAGTCCCCCCCCTCCCCTGACAGCTCCCTGGCCTCTTGACAGCCCTTTGACCGTTAACAGCCCTTCAGCCCTAACTGGTACTAACTGTTCCCTGCCTCTCACAGACAATAGAGACCCTCCATGTGCCATCACCGTCCCCGCCTTCACTCCCTATCAGACCTCCCTCTCCCTAACCCAGTACTGTTCGCTGTCAGCCGTCTCGTTGGTCTTACAGCCCTGACAGACGGAGTGTAGGACTCGCCACGCCCACTTCTCGCGGACTTGGCGCACATCGGGCTGTGGTCAGGCAACAGAGGGCGGACACACGCGATACACCACTACCAGGCCCTCCACACTACCTACCCCCGTGTTCCGGGTCTCCCACGAGCTCTCCACACTTCCTCCACGGCGTAGTGTAGGCGGCCCACCACACTCAACCCACCTCTCAGATATACAGGTGACGACTGTGGAGGAACACAACTGTCCCCTTAGCTACATTCACACACCTAACCACTAACCCCATTATCCATGCCCCTGTGTCTACCTGGCGACTAACTAAGTGTTTAAGGAAGTGTGAGATGAGAAGTTCTTTGTGTATTTTCTAGTTGCTGAGACTTGGCCGGGTGTCGTGAGGACCAGGCGATAATTCACGAAGAGGAGTAACACAACCGCCTGGTATCACGGCACCACAAGTGTTATCTCTTATTACATGTTATAGTCATTACGGATCTATACTTTTATCGCTTATTATGACACAATAACACGCAAGACACATTAGTATTACTAGTATTATCATTATCCGAGGTCAATATCAGAAGTTTGCCACCACACCACCAACACTTACCATCTTCACTACCTTCTCCTCCCGTCTCCCTCTCCCCACCCCACCTCCCTAACTCAAATCTTACCCTACGTTATTTTTCCACCAAGCTATCATCATTCTAACCGAACCCCCCCCCTCCCTCCCTCCTCACTCAACTTAAACTAGCCAGTAAGATACGTTCTAAGTAAGAATATATTAACGTAGCAACTTTTAACAATCGGTGGGGAGGGGTAAGACCTGACCGGGGAAGGGGGGACTTGCGTATGTGAGAGAGAAGCGGTTGAGGACTTGCGTCACCTCCCAGTCGACACACTCCCTCACCCTCCCTCTCTCACCCACAATTTCAAGGTCATGCCTCACTCACCACCACCACTACTACCATTATCCGTATTATAACCGCTGTCACCACCACCGCAACCATCCTAACCACAACCACCAGTCACCACAATTACGACCAATAGCTACACACACAAGGCCGACACAGTATACTCAAATCTGTAGTAAATTTTAGAAAACGTTATGAATTCGTAGGTGTAAGGAAATGCCTGGCGTCAACCCTACACTTGAACAACTGTAGGTTATAATATATATTGCAAGGGAAGACACCGTAGAGGGGTCCACAGAGGCGAGGAGGAAGGAGAAGATGAAGGAGTTGTGTATGTGCCGTGGAGTAGCGAGTGGTCATGTTCAAATAAGGCGTCAGATCAATGCTATCCCAACACCGGCCTTTAAAACTAACGGCAACAAACGGAAAAATGAACGATACCGAACCAGAGATATACTGTGTGGATAAAAGGGGGTTACAAGATATGCTTGCCGGATGACCCCCCCCCCCTTCAAATGCATTTACCGACAGGATTTTGTATAGTGGATTGACGTGGCTCTCTCTCTCTCTCTCCGACAGAAATGTGAAAGTAATTTAAACACTTTAAAACTCTCGCTATTATATAAGCACCAATCTACCAAACCTACCACCACATCGCGTCACCATTATCACCACCATCCTCCTCCTCCTTACCATCACACAACCACCACTCTAACCGCCACACCAGTAACCATTCATTCCCTCCCTCTCCCCACACACACCGCCCGTATACGCCCCCCTCCCCCACACCCACCAATGCGTCGGTTAAATGACGTCACTGCCTCTTCCACAACCAACCCTCCCTCCCTCCCTATCCTCTCCCTCCCATCACATCCCATCCGGTAACGTCTACATCCAAACCCAATTTCATTCAAAACTTGCTGGGTCACGCTAGTGTTGGGTTACGTGGACTAACCTATGACGCGTTGAGCATCCCTAGCTACTGAGAGAGAGAGAGAGAGAGAGAGAGAGAGAGAGAGATCCAATCACACAAAGCTCAGATAATTCAATGTACAATTTCCCTTCTCCCAGCAAGAGAATGACACGGCCGATCAAAACATTTCCCACCACTAAATCCAAAGATATTTTAACACATTGAGTTGTAAGGGTTTTTCTCAGCTGAATAAAATACCTGTGACACTACTCCTTCACCTCACGGCATTGTTTCTAATAATATTGCACATATAATGGATGTCATCGACCAGTGGATATTTTAGCTACGAAGAACGCGCCAATAAGTTGAAGGGGTAACGGTACCAGCAATTTTTTATTAATTCAAAATGTACATATTATCTAACCCTTTCTACCTGTAAATAACTTCAACTTTAAGAAAACACAGATTGCTTGCTATTTATGAAATCTGGTTATAAATAAGATTAGTTTTGTATATACTGAACTGACTTATGAAAATGATTGCTAGGCTGGTTCATTCTGTGTATATATGAATTATTAGGCTGTAGATATAACTCATATAAGTAGATTAAGCCTAGTGTAGTGGCTGACAACAGGAGTAGTTACTAGGCTACCCCGAGAACACACGCTCACAATCACCTACCCCCCCCAACACACCCACCACTTTTAACACCCCCCCACCAATGATACCCTCCTCTTCCCCCCTCCCCCTCTGTGCCCCAGTGTCATTCTCTGCCGTGTCTAACCCCCAGAGAGAAAGGTCCATCCCAGGAAAGGTCTACCAAGCGTTGAAAAAATAAATCTAAAAACAGACGATCCTAAGAAAAACTCGTACTAGGAAATAAATATTATCGTCCCAGGAAAAGCCAAATTTAACGTAAAATACATTATACAGTGATAGACCAACTTCCAGAAAAACAAAAAAAAACATTGGACAAGACCACGGAATTTGAGGTAAGGCGTCTTACGGAGAACAGAATATTATAAGGTTGATTCCGTTAGTCTTCACCCAGTAGTTGCATTGAATATACGACTATAATAAAATATAAGGTAAAGAACTGTGTACAGAGTAAGGTTAGAACACATTTTACTACCCATATCGAGGTTTACATTATTTCGTTTAGTACAAAATATTTAAAAGTTAAAATTCACAAAATGCTGTATTAAAACTACACAAAAAAATATTATATTATTATTATTTATGACAACTACTATTAAATATGTTATTGGTAATACTTTCCTCACATTACATACCATTTTTTTCAAGGATATAAATTTTGAAGCGCAACAAATAAAGTGCACTTTCCACGATTCAATAAAACGGATGAAAACAGGTGATAGTATCAAATTAATTTGCCAGGAACACATGTGGTACTGTGCAGGTATGCTTTCCCGCCACGACAGATGTGGAGAGAGAGAGAGAGAGAGAGAGAGAGAGTTGCACACTGCAGAACCGCTCGTCTCGTCCCCTCCCTCTTGCCAAGCCGCCCTCCACCTCAACACACATACCACGTGGCGCATGACTCACGTGTGCATGCCCCAACCATACTACCACAGCAACACTCTATACTACCGTACTCCACAACACCGAACACTACCTGTCTCCCCCCCCCCTGCCTAACAACACATAACTCGAGCAACCGCTGACACCGACACCTTCACGGTGACATTCAAACTTTCACAAACTGTGTTGACACAGCGACTCCCTCCTGCCCTGGCCCGAGTCTACTGCTCTTAAGCATCTTGCCCAAGAGTCAAGACCCTCTCTAACTCTCACCTGAACACCCACCCCATCATCCACCCGCCCTCAAACAACAGCCAGAGGAGCAGGGGGCTCAGCCTTCAAACTATATCCACGTCTATTTGGGCGCGCTTGAAGGTGTCTCCTGTCCTAAGGGTCACTGGTACACGTCGGGGGTAACAGTAGTACTTTACAGTGGCTCAGAGTGATGCTAGCTACACTACCTACTCGTGTACGGGGAAAAAATAGTGTGCTTACTACATATCCGCCCTGTCCCTACCGGGCCGGCCTGTCAGGCCTTTGGGGCCCACTTTTAAAATCAATCTGGCTTTTATTGGTGACTTTTAACACGACATTATTTGACAATAGAGTAAGAGGACAGTGAAGAGTGGAGGAGCTTTGTTGTGAGAAGTGGCCTTATGAGTCAACCTGCGGACGTGTGAGGGCCCCAGGCGTGGTGGTCAGTCACTGCGGGGCCACAACCACCACTGCAACACTCAGTACAACACCGCTACTAGCTCATACGCCTTCAAGAAACAAGTCATAGACGCCACTGGTGCCTGCGGCAGGCGGAAGCTGACGTCAGCACTACCTAAGAACTAGTATCTTCATAGCGCCAGGCTCGTCTTTCCTAGTCTAGCACAACTTGGGTTGAGTCATCCAGTTTGGTAGTGTGGTTCTGAATACGATAAAAAAGTTAAGGCTTTGTCCCAAAACCATCCATGAATATACTGAAAGAGACTTGAGGTTAATGTTTTTATTAATATAAGTTTATTTAAAATTTTTGGGTGTAATTGTACAGTATTTATCAGGAGCCTCCAAGTGTTGTATCAATATTATCCTGGATAAATAATGTTTCAATTTCAGTCTTTACCAGTACGTCTATTATGTCAGGATGGGAGCTCACTGCTGCTGCCGCTCGTAATGGGTAAACACACACTAAGTGAAAGGCTCTTAATGAGAATAAAAAACGAAGCTTGTTTACTCTCTCTCTCTCTCTCTCTCTCTCTCTCTCTCTCTCTCTCTCTCTCTCTCTATCCGTGGGTGTATATCCAGGGTGTTTCTTGTGTGGTTCAGTCTGGCCGTCGAGGTATGAATCAACCGCAGTAGCTACGTGAGGCAACGATTCCCCAGTGACTGCAACACGCCGCTGGAAATGAATATTGTGAGAAAAAAAAATAGTTTCCGCACACACTTGCATACCTTCCACAGTTCCCGGGAAAGTTATATTTATGTGTGTTTTGTAAGAGTTTTCTGGCGAGTACACGGTTAATCACTACAATTTCCTATTCAATAAAATCCCACTACAGCATACAAATTGTCTAATAAACTTACTCACATCGTAAATTTTCCACCAAACAAAATCGCATCGCCCAAACGGAGAAAAAGTAACAAATAAAAACAAATCAATTTCAACCATACAAGGTTTAGTGGTAAGATGGGATTTTGCCTTACAACCGGAGTGAGGGGGGGGGGGTGGGGAGACGTGAGAGAATTTGAGGAGCTCCGTCATACTGTGAGGTTCTCGCCCCCCTCCCCTCCCCTCCCTAGGCTCCTCACCACCATCAAACACTCCCAGATACTGTACACGGGAACATGGAACCATCTAGACGTTCTAGAGAAACCGGACAAATTAAACAACACGCGAAGCATTTTTCCTCATCCTGTAGTAAACTGAAGGTATGGTATGTCAACAAGAGGGATCGTTAAACGCGTATATACGGTATATCAACAACGAGAAAGATAGGTAGCTGCCACACCCCCATAACCGACACATTCCCACCACCACCCGCCACCCTGCGCCAAGGTGTGCCACTACCACTGTCCTCGCCTCCCTCCTCACACCACTACAACCTGCACTGTACATTATGGTGAGCTTTAAAACACATCATACCACACCATATAATTTAACATGTCATATCTATTTTACTCTCATACTCGCGGGATATTTTACGTAAGGAATGAAGAAACATACAAACGCGCTCTGCAGTGTGTCATCGTATGTCTGGGGAGTTTGTGAGCGAGTGGGATTACGTCTGGTGGCAGAGCTGTGACGAGTGAGAAAGGGAGTGACGAGTGGAAAACGGAGTGACGAGTGGGAAAGGGGAGTGACGGGTGAACAGGAGTCACAGATGGAACAGGGAATGACGGATGGGATAGGGAATGACGAGTGAAAACAGGGAATGCCAGGTTGAAAAAAGGAAAAAAAAATCTCTATACAGACGATCAGAGGAACACAAAGTCATCATCAACGGCTAGTACCACCGGTAGCAACACAGCCTAGTAACATGGAAGCAAAAAATGTAACTACAACACCTTCCCCATATACTAAAACACAACAAACACACTACTTCCTTTATAATGTAGTGAATCACCCTTACAAACTTCCTCTTTCGCGTCATCTTATACTCAAGTCTAGGATGATATAACTTAAGATGGGAAAAGTGTGGTGAGAAAGTGTGTAAACAGTGTTGTAATCTGAGAGGAGTGTGTGTGTGTGTGTATTTACCCTGACCACTCCATTACCCTTGACGATGAGTATGCAGTTGCCAATCTCTCTCTCTCTCTCTCATTACCAGTTAGGGAGTCATGTTTGTGATATCACCTGCTGATTTAACGACCGCCTCATCATCCACCACCACATCGCTTATTGATTATGACCACCACCCCATTCCACCACCTCACCATGATATAACGACCTCCAAACCTCTCATGAAGATCTAACTCGAAGCCTTACCCAAGACCAGAGACAACAACCCCTCCCTGAAGATTCGCTAAATGCTCCTGGTGGTCACAGGTATCAGATGTTCAAGGTGATGGATTAAATAACCTAAGACGGGGGGAGAGAGAACAGGACGTGACTTAGTGATAGGAGGAGGCGAGGCGGGAGACACGATGAAGCGTAAAAGGTCTGTCCTCTAGGGCGTCTAGGCTGACGACCAAACTTAATAACACGGCTTAAAATTTAATTAAATCCTGAGTCACTGTAGAAGACACGGCAACAGAGGATGATCAAGGTGAAACGACTGAGAGGAAAATAAAAAAATATATATATGTCTGAAATGTAGAGCGTATCCATCGACTGAGATCATCGGCTCATTCCCAAGATCGTCAAGTGGTCCGTCGCGATGTAAACAATCTCGAAGTTGCGCCGACCTATCCAACTGTAACCATAAACTCTTGGTACTTGAGGATGACTAAAGTTCTGAACATATTGCTGACTTCAACACTTGAAATACACACAGCCAGCAGCACCGTTTAATGAGCAACGCCTGGACGACAACCATCTCCATCCTTCGCTACTGAATAACCCAGCTAGGGAAGAAAAAAACATGTTTTACGTTGTGTTCGAGATGTAGTAGGCAGCTATCAAACAAGAGATGTATTACCGCCTGGGAAGATATTGGAAGCATAATGTGTTGACTAATAGTAGACCCTGCTGCCATATGTGACCAAGTCCCAGGTTGATGATCTAACTTTGTTTCATTTACACACAATTCCTGGGTCTCAATTGTTTCTCTTACTTTGACAACACAATATACTGTACACATATCGTTTCTCACTATTTATATTTTTTTAATTTTATATGCATTAATGGTCCTTTATTATTATTATTATTATTTTATTGGGCACCCCCCCTACATCCTTGTGTAAGGTTTTTATTCTTATATTTTCGACCCCAGACGTGATGTGGGTCGCTGACCTGCGCTCTGGTGGGCTAATCCCGTAAAAAAAAAATCTTGAGTGTATTGTGTAAATGGCTAAGTTTATTGTCTCAGTAACCTTATGACAGCACCAGTGATACCGTCATCAGATAGAAATACCTGTGCCTCAATAAACGTCCATGTATGTTGATGTTTCTGGGTAAATTTTGTACACCTATGATTCAGAATTTAACTTGTCATAATACTGAAGCAATACAACTCTTCCTTCCTTGCAGAGGGATGGCAATAGTGGGCGGCAGGGGGCGGCGGGTGGGTGGTTCCGAAGAACGTGCCTGGTGGGTGACGTCACACACCCACACATCTCTCCAGGTCGGGTCATCACCACCCCACTCCACCACCCTATTACCAAACTCCACCACACCACCCCACCGCACCGCACCACACCACACCACCCCACCCCATCACCCAACTCAACCACACCCTGCACCGTGAGGAAAAACCCCGTGCTTGTGTGTGTGTGTGTGTGCGCATTTCCCCACGTCAGTATTTACAGTCTTTTAAGTGTACACAGTGACTTGTCTCACCCTTAGTGTGTACCAGTATTAAGAGGTAGTGATACACCAGGTGAGATGCAGAGGCAACAAGAGGAGGTGTAGTGTGTGGAGGTGTAGTGTGAGGAGGTGTAGTGTGAGGGGGTGTAGTGTGAGGGGGTGTATTGTGAGATATACTATGGTAGGTAGTGACACGTGAAATTATGACAGTAGAGGCTGAGTGGTGCGAGATTATCATAAGGGAGACACAGCGAGGTAAGGTGTGTCTACCAGGCAGGATAACCCACCCACCCGCTCCAGCCTCACTTGTTTCCAACAGCAGGTGGGGAGCGGCGGAACTGGGGAAACACCTGCACGCGGCCGCCTCCCTCCTGCCACCACAACAAGGAACATCAACCCACCCCCCCACCCCCTCGCCTCCTGAACTGTCCTCCCCATCACCTACCCAGAGTAAACACTGACAGTCACCAACACATCTCTGAGCCAAAGTTGGTTCTGGTGGTGATAATGATGATGGTATTGGCGTTAGTGGTGATGGTATTGGGGTTGGTGGTGGTTGGCAGTGGTTGTGGGTCAGAGTGGGTGGGTGGGTGAAGGTGGTGCTGCTGGTGGGTGGATGAAGGTGGTGCTGCTGGTGGGTGGATGAAGGTGGTGCTGCTGGTGGGTGGTGAACCGTGAGACGAAGACGCAAGTGACCTCCAGGGGCGGCTGGGGTCACCAACTGACTGAGGGGCCCTTAAGGGTGACCAAAACCTTGTAAATACTACTTTTACAAACAATCACACTATATACAACACACACACACACACCATTGTACAAGTGTGTGTGTGTTGGAAAGCAGGAGGGAGTTAGTAAGGGTAAGTGGAGATGAATGACAAGGGGGGGGAACACCACAGGCCTGTATGAATGACGGTACCTGAGGAGATCTTACAGTGACTACTACTGCTGCTAAATACATTAAGACTACTGCTACTATATTACTACTACTATACAGACTAGATTTTGTAGCCTAGCCTAACCTAGTACAGTAGGTATTTCTATTACTACCATTACTGTTGCTCTTTCTATCACCACACATACAGTACAGTACAATAGCTTGCCCCAGGGAAGGCCTTGTTTAAAGAGCACTACCCTACCACTAAGTACAAATAAAGCAAACACAACTACATTTTTTAAGATTTATGTACTGTACTGTATTACAAGTTGGGGTCAAAAAGTTGTACATTTGGTAACTGTTTGTTGTAATGCCTTAGAAAAATTTAAAATACCAAGAGAAATTGTATTTCAACACCAAAAATCACAATTAATTACCAATAAGCCTGGTCATATTTGCAAAAAATCATACAATTTAGATTTGGCTTATAGTCTATATGCTGTAGAGGTACTGTACTAACTTGCAGTCGTCACTTGAATAAAGGGAGAAATCCCTTTCCCAGCCAACAACTCCAGCCTTTCTTGGTAAAACCTCAATATTCACAATCTATCATCAGAACAGGGTAAAAGTTTATACAAATTCAAGAACTTTGCTACAAGCGCTCTACGTCTTATCTCCACAAACATCCAAAATACTTTAAACTTATCACATGCTCATATAACTCACGTAACTCATCTAGGTAAGTACAGTCCATACCACAGAAAAACTAAACCAGGGAGTAAATTACTACAAGTACGTAATACCTCCAATGTTTTAAACTTACACAACACATTAAACACATACCTGTACTCTTTGGGGGGGAACAATGCTAAAAAAAAAAATAAAAAAAAAAAAAAAACAAGACTCCATCTGTACCATCCAGACACCCAATATATCCTGGTGTAATATATTAAGTAACCAAACTAAAAAAAAAGTTCTATAATAGGGACAGCTGAGACGAGGCAACCTGGAAGACTGTGATGTGAGGAAGCCCCACAGCACCTTGGCCTGACACACAACACTCACCTAGTTTCTATTTCTGGTGTTATAAAACTTTCAACATTTAGTCTAAGGAAGTCTTTTGCATACATCCAACTTAAGACTGACTTTTTTTTATACACACACACACACACACAACTGAAGACTGACTTTTTTTACACACACACAACTGAACTGATTTTTTTACACACACACACACATCCAACTGAAGACTGACTTTTTTTACACACAATGTTAAAAATATATAAACCACAACTCAAATCTTTTTCAGCTACGAGACGATTAAATATGTACGACTAACCAAGCATACCTGTATTACTGTTCCTCAATAGACAAAGATGAACTAAACAGACCGACAGTCATGACAAAATTACCGTTCATAGATTATTACCAAAACTAAGTGTTACCTGTAAATGTGTGTCACTGAAAGGAGTGTGTGACCTTAAGTGGTTTATGGGGACGGATATGTTGCTCATGGGTGATACTAGATGATATGAAGCAATGAATAAACTGCCTATGTACTACTGTATCTTCCCCACCAAATTTAAGACAAAATTATAGATTCTAACTATACCATATCATAGTCAGGTAACACCTTAAGCATCTCAGTTATTGTTACTAGTAATGGAGAATATATAACCTGAAATAAACATTATCTGCCCCTTTTTTTTTTAATAAATTCCCTAAATTAGAATGCTCCCCATTTTCCAAACCTCAGAAGAAAAGTCCAACTCGGTAAACAAAGCAAAAAGAAAGACAAGAAACAGACAAACATCAAGAAGTACAGTACAGTATGTATTTGAAGCCTTGTGCTAGAGGCCACAATGTCCAGCCAGGCAGAAGACTCGCCATATACGTAGCATAATCTGGTCAACGTTGACTCAGACATTGAACAAGCTGGCTGATGAACACCAACAAGGTACTGTACACTGAAGGTACACTAGATAAGGAACGTCTCTCGGGTGACTTCTTAACAGGAATGATATTAACACTGAAGACCAGATCCAGTGCGAACGATACAAAGCTTTACCGAGAATCACTTCAATTAAGTTAACTATCTCTTATTATACTGTACAGAAATTTACCCCAAGTGAATATGTACTGAAGAAATGTTTGTCTCTAGATTCACCAAACAGTATCTCATTCAGCAAGTTGATGACCCATGTCATTAATTGGAATAACCAAAGCTTTAAGAAGTAGTCAATGGTTATGTGGGTTTGTAAGTTACTGTGAGCACACTTGTACCTACAGTTATCACCCAGGTTTCACAAAAGTTTTAGAGCTCACTTGCCACAACTCATCAAAGGTCACAGTCTAAGACCATTGAGGAACTTTACCCCAAGCTAGGACACACATTTTAAAGATTATGTTGTGTTAACTCTTGCGTCTTACTCCTGCTGTCACAACACTCCATCGACTATACAAAAATTTCACCAATTATTCCTTAAGAGTAATCCAATTTTTGTCGATATGGCACAGAGGCTAAGGTCAAAGGTTATGAACATAATTCACCCCAAACTAGGAGTTCTATTCCAATAAATGGCATTTTTCCAGCCTGTGTTTTACCTTTGTCTTCATCATCCTCTAACAGTCACACGAGACTTCACCAAGTACTGTACTATACTGTTCTGTGAGTCATAATTAATGTGTTCCTTTGGAGGAGGCATAAGAATTATATATAAAAAAAATTAAGATTTTATAGCTACAAACTTTATAATGAATCTAACATTTAAAAAAAATTAAATGTTGACTTTGGATCCATTAAATGAGTTCCCACATTCTATGTTTACCAAATTTTAATTACAGTACCTGCTAGTGTAATGTTTGTCTACTGTACTTTACCTTAACTTATCCTCTTTGCCACTAATTGTCCTGTTAGTCAATTGGGCGCTCATCCACATCTCTGTTATGCACTGTTGGCAAGTACTGGGTATGTACAATACTTGCTTTGGAATATATCTGTACAGTACCTGTACCAGTGTTGGTCAAGTCAGGTCGTAAATGAGCTCACACCCGGTGCCGTCACAACATTAGAGGTACACTCGCAACAAAAAGTATCGGTGCAGGGTGAGATCGACGACTTCCGAAATGATACGTATACACTGTGATATGTCGGGAAGGTTGGTAAGTGTATCCTCATAACCCCCCCCCCCCTCCACTAGGTGTTGCCATATGGCTGACAATCAGTGTGTTTGTTTCCTCTTTTCGGATTGTAGCTTTGTGTAGACTGAATGATCAGCGAGGGTTCGGTCTCGGTGATTGTGGGTATAAAACAGAGGCAATATAAAGCAGTAGAGATCTACACATGCCAGACGACATGGAAACCTCGGAGGGAACACGAGGAGCTATTATTGCCCTTCATAACGAAGGGTTCGGCGTCACAGATATTAGCCGGCGGGTTGGTGGCCACAGGAACACCGCTGCATGATGGATTCGACGATACCTCGAAACTGGTGCTACAGACGACAGGTCTCGGAGCTACCGTCCACGTTGCACCACCCCTCAGGACGACCAGGTTGAGTGGTTTATTTGGAAGCATAAATTAAAGTGGCAATATTCACAAGTATCACAAATAATTTTGTTAACAGGGAGCTCCTCATATTTCATACTGTCTATTTATCACTTCCCGACCTTATTTATAACGGTTTGTTTCACTTGACAAGGCCACAGTAGCTGCTCAGCAGGATTACAGGGCTGCCAACATACGGCTGGAACAACTCGCCTTTCCCAATACCTATCGTCACTGGTCTCAAATTGTTCATACTACAGTATGCACCGATACTTTTTGTTGCGAGTGTACATCCTGCCGGACACAGTACTGTACAATATAAAATTTACCCAGTGATCTAATCCAAAAAACATTTAAACCAAATATATACTTGAGGCTGTTAAGCACTTACCTAACTATGGCAAGGAGCAGGATGCCCCCAGCAGAGAGGCCCCATCCTGCAGCAGCAAAAGCTGCCGGCAGGGTTAGGCATCCCATGCCAACAATTAGGTTGAACACATAGATCAACCCGGTCTGTAAAAGAGGAAATTACCAACATAAATAAACATGTACAGCACACTCACTATACAGGCAGTCCCCAAGTTACAAACACCCACACTTACGAACAGCATCCCAATACATTCAGCACAAAAATCTGTCACAAAAAATCTCATCTTTTATTACTCTATATTTTTTAACATCACTTTATGTACAGTATTTACAATATTTGTTATATATGGAAATTAACATTGTTTTGTGTGGGCAGAGTTGTGCTTTAACCTAACCGAACCTATGGAATTAACACTGTTCCGCCTTACAAACAGTGTCCAGGGATGTAGCCCAGCTGTAGCTCGGTGAAGAAGTCATAAACATACATAATCTGGTGAAAATATATATGAAGCAGGAAGTATAATAAATAAAATTAAGTAAGGAAATAGGAGAAGAATAGATAAGAAAGCTGCTGTCTGTCCTGTTGTTATACAAACTTCAGTGCTACAGCAGCTACAGTGATTTTAGTCTCAGATTTTTGTGTTTTATGTATGAAATCACTAATGAACCGAGCCTTATGTGCCAAACAAGCCTTCACCTAGTACAGATAAGAAGACAAAATTGATGAGATTAAAATACAGTAAAAGATTAAAAAAATGGATACATTGGTAGTGCACCAGTGTGGGTGTTAATAAACAGGATATAGATGTGAGACGGGTGTTATCCAGTGTGAATTCACCAAACATCACAGATTTCCTCCTAGCACTCAACAATATAGGTCATAATAATGTAACAAGAAACAGACTAACTGCTCAAACAACCAGTAAGAGAGAAAAATTTATCATCATCGTCTGTACAGTAGACAAGAATTTTCAAAAATAACTGACTTTGTTTCTTCAAGAGAATATAACAGTACTGTATAGTGTTATAATTAATGTCTATGAAATTTTCGGATTCTTCCTCCTCCTCGTGTAATCAAAGATGACGTCCTCCACTTGTGGGTGGATGCCACTGGTGTCTTTCTTTACAAAAATAGCTAAAGACAAAACCTGAATGAGAAAAGTGCTACTCTTGGACTCAATTTACAATATTCTTGAAGTAAGACAGGTTTTATTCTACATATATCTTTCAGTAGATAGCTGGTTAACCCGGACCATTGTTCCTAGTTCCTTCACTACGGCGACGCCTCTTTTAGTTAAATAATACCAATAGTTTTCCCCACAGCCCAACCCATGCCTAACACCCTTTACAACAACCTGCAGAGTTCTCAAGAAATATTCCATCCATTTTTTTTAGTTTTTACTCATTCTGATTTTAGTAGCTACTCTGTTAACACTTATAGATACAAACTCAGAAGGTAATACGCTAAATACATGTATCGTTTCCGTATGAGATTTTAAACTCCATACTGACCGCACAACAGATCATTACTCCGCTAACTTACAGTAGAGCTTGTTTGAATTACACTTCTGTTTAGGAATAAGGACACATCAGTTCCAGATTAGTCACTTAAGGATGGTTACTGGTCATAAGAGTGATTTAACTAAGTCACAAGATAAATTTTGCCAATCAGAACAGTTACTAGCAATGTGCCAAAGCATATTGCAGGTGTCACTTTAAGACTAATAGGCAGATTTGGATGACTGAAATAGTTGCTCGTGTCTGTAATAAATTTCCTGAACGACATATGCAAGTGATTGATATTTACTCAGTTAAAATTATCTAAGAATTTAAACACTGTCTTTAGCATGTAAATAAACAGTAGCCAAATAGAAACAACAGCAAACTGAGCATCAATTCAACCAAGAACAGCCTAAGAAAGCCATTGAAGGCCTAATTCCACTGGGTAGCCTATATGAAGATAAAGTAAGGCGTGGATTAAGGTGACTGCTCAAACTACAAAAAAAACTACCAAGAATTATTACGCACATCACATTACCCAATTACAATACATTTAATCTAACTTAACCTACATGTAATGGACTATCCTGCTGTACTTATCATGGGTAATTCATTATATACAAATATCAAGCTGGGGATATTTGTCATATTCAGTTCAGTTCATTTACCAACTTCAGATCACCTACGTTACCTGAGACTATAATATACGGTCCGACTAATTACCCAAATGTAGCCGCAATGAAGTCAAATAATGGTCCGACATGAATAAATCAGACTGCCAATCACTTCTCGACTAGTATTTGGTGTCACAAAGTAAAAAAAAAATTGGAAAACGTAATTTAATCCGAGTTAATAGATCGAGTGCATGTACCTAACCTAACCTAACACAACACAGATTAAATTAAGTTTACCAATTTTTTGTGACTTTATGACACCAAATACTAGTCGAGAAGTGATTAGCAGTCTGATTTATTCATGTAGGACCATTATTTGACTTCATTTTGCTACATTTGGGTAATTAGTCGAACCGTATAATTATGTGGTTTGTCAAGTATGTCATTGTCTTCATATATTACAAATACTTTAATATCACATCTTAAATGTAATAGACTAATCAAAATCATCTCTATTTAGTACTTGGATTATAACATATTTCTTTTTAATAATTTACATTTACTACAATATGGATATTATTGTATCACTATAGTATAAATAAAAGGATATACAGATATAACTTACCGCAGGGGAATACTGCTCTCCCGGGTGTAATCCTACAGAGTTCGGCATCTTACTAATGGATTATACAACTAATAAACTGTCAAGCACCCATCGAGGACAGAGAGAATGACGAATATAAACCTCAGCAAAATTCCTGATCTCTTCTGTCCTCCTCTGACTAAGGAAGCAGCAGTTAGATAAATAGATTTCTCAACTTTATATTTAACACCACAATAAACACAATTAAACCGATACAAGTCTATAAACCAACTAAAAAAAACTCATAAACAAATTATTGATAATTAACTTGACTAATTATTCCCCCTTCTGATTAATTGGACACTGTGTAACTGTATAGTGTTAGTGATAGATCTGTTGAGCGAGTGACAATCAGCTGACGCAGTGGTAAACAAACAGGTGAGGGGCGAGATGCGTTACACCTGACCAATACTTTTTTATCTATTCCATATCACACTACGATATTTCACAACGCCTGGAGGTTTATTATATAATTCAGATTATTGAAATATCTTATATAACGTAAATTATGATGTAATGTTTTCTTTATTACTCACTGGGTATATATATTTACCTTTATCTACACAGGTATATTTATATGTGTTTTCCCGTTATCGACTTTTGCTCAAACTTAGTAAATATGTAAATGGTAAAAAAACAGTTGAGACACAAAACAAACTTACTGTAAATTACATTTCACTTGTCCCTTCATTAGTAGACTATATCAACACCTGTTTTAAGCTTTTCATGAATTACAAAGGTTTATTGTAAATATTTCTAGTGATGAGGGCGCACCTTGGGGAATTTTCAGCTGCGTAGACAGAAGCAGTAGAGAGAGCATGGGGAAAATATGAGAGGATGACAATAATAATAATAATAATAATAATGATACAGTTTCCTCAAGGAAGTCGGGAGGCAAGGCAGACAGAGGAACTTGACCTTGGCACCTATAGTGAGAACAGCCATGCCAAATATGCTGTAAATATCCTACTTCCCTATATTGTATTTCTTCCTATGGGGCACTGGAAGACACAACGTGATGGAACACCCAGAATGAATTAATAAATATACACTCAATAAATGCCCAAGACTTTATCCAAGCGAGAATAAAATGTGATACGAAATACTTACATGGCTACTAAAATGAATTGAATTACGATTACTGTATCTACGCTACTCGACCACTTACACCACCTATCAGTAATTAGTAATAATATTAAACTCTACACAACTTACAGTACTCACACAACACTACTGCCGCCATCACCACCTAAATGCACAACTAAACATACCAGTCTCAATATACAACTTTACTTATAAAAAAAAAATAATATCCGATTAATTGTATCTCTTTGTAAACCTTATCGTGTTATGAACTTACGAGGATATTGTTCCACTCGTTGTCACATGCTCGTCTTGAAGGTCTTGTCATTCATTTATGTTGTAATTTCGTTATTTATTATTACTATCATTTGTATTAGTATTACTTTCTTTTCTCATTCAAATGTGGTATGAACAGTTTGTATTTGGCGGGGATAAGTCCACGGGTGAGTGAGTTAGGGTTAGGGAATACCTCTGTTATTTATCTTTTGTTATCTTTTATTAATTAGTATAAGCCATTGTTTAGTATTTTGTGCCATTGATGAGTTGAGAGAGAGAGAGAGAGAGAGAGAGAGAGAGAGAGAGAGAGTAAACACACACACGCACACATCAAGGTCATCAATTATTATTCTATATATCTTGTCCATATAATTTGCTGCATATAATCAAATCATTTAAGAGTCCTGTAGTGTTTACTGAATCAACAATATATCCATTACTGGGATGTCAGGACAATGCTTTACATTTTTCAAATATTTGTTCATGGCATAATCATTGTTGTGCGTTATCTGCACTCTCATACTGCTGAACTCTTTGAGGGCAATGATAAAGACTTTTGGTGAATATTTCAAGTAGAAATAGTAAGGCAATATCTGATACTAACATCTTCCTTACTCTTCAATGTCTATAAAAAATATTGATATACGTAAACAATGAGTTATACTGTATATTATCTGTTCTTTGCAACGAATTTCAGTACTAGAAGGATTAATGCCTACCAGTGAGTGTATTTCTAGTTACTGTGGGCAGATTTCTAGCTCATGTTGTATTCAGTACACAGTGGAGATGAAAGTTGTCATCATCCCCCAG
Source organism: Homarus americanus (assembly GCF_018991925.1). Lineage (NCBI taxonomy): Eukaryota > Metazoa > Arthropoda > Malacostraca > Decapoda > Nephropidae > Homarus > Homarus americanus. Next base: position 12,935,677 of record NW_024734940.1, read on the forward strand.
CTGGGTCTTTGACTAGGCATCCGAACGCCATATAAATTATTCATTAACGTCTACTGCCGATCAGATGCACCAGTGACAACTTTCCCAATCAGTAAGGCTTGCTGATTTTACCAATGTCTCAGTTTCTACATTAAAACTAGCATCTATTTCATCTACTGGTATTTAAGATATGTTTTCCACCGCCATGCATTTTGCTGTGCTACAAGAATGCGCGCGCGCACACACACACACGCTATTGACAGCTCCAGAAAACTTTACAGAATTCTTTACTGAATCCCAGACAGTGAGTGAACTCTTGTTATCTTCTAAAGCTATAGGTTTGCGGGCGAGGATAAATTGCTTAAGGGTGCATGAGTTTTATAATTCCAATATGATGACTCGCTACTCTCCTACGCGTCGGGACCAATTAAAAAACTACTTATCTGTAACAGAATCTTGTATGACCAAGAATACTTCATACCATATAAGTTAAATTCATGGAAAGAACGACACAACGCGAATATGAAACTGGGATATGGAGACACTCTTTCAATTAATCTCTTAATGTGGGTTTGATCTCCATTAAAATTCGCAAAGCATAACTCAATACACAGCTACAAGGAACCTCAACACGTGTGTACCGAAGCGAGCAATAGGTATCGTAGCGCTGTTGCGGAGAGATCTACCTAACCTAATAGCGGTGACTTAGATATTCCCTTCCCGTACTGGTCATCCAATATTCTTGCCAGCAACTTGTCGAATACAGCTGTGCAAGTTGATTTGTGCACTGTATTCAAGATGAGCACAAGCAACTACAATAACAAAGTTGTTTATCTCACGATTACCAGGATACAAACAGCTTGATTAATCTGGCCTCAGTACCTCTCAAACAAGGATTGACACGACCTCGCATTTTGTTAAATTCTTTTGTTTACTTATTCTACTTTTATCCAACATTCTTCAGGCTGGGACATCCTTTAATGATACATCAAGTTAAACACACTCTTCGAAACTTCTACAAAAAAAATAAGATATTAATACTGAAGGAACCAAGCGTACAAAAAATATTCTTAAAATCGACTAGAGATGAATAGTCATGTCTAAGACCTCAAAATAAGACTTGTTAATATTCTCCAGCTTGTCAATACTCAACAAAAGCAAATCCAGTAAAGAATCATGAAAACAGAAGTCAAGTCCCACGCGACCAACGGTATTTACTTACTGTTCACAGACCCGTACCACATACCATCTCTGTATACAAAGACAACCATGTCCATCCCACAACAGTAATTTCGTTATCAAGAAAATTGACTCCATGAATGACTTGCACGCAGTGGGGGTGGGGACACCTTCACACGATACTGTATACTGCCATTTGATGTTACATAAAAAATCTAAAAATATAACCTAAAGAAATTTTTATTTATTGTATGATCTCGGTATGGACAACGAACCAATCTTATTTTTAATTTATTTTAGTGAATATAACATAAACCTGTTATTTGAATATACATAACTCACTACAAAATACGATTACCCCACAAGCGTAGTTTCAATCCTAATTCATTGTCAATTATTAAATATTTCTTAACCATGTATCAAACGCCACAGTGGGATCCAATTAAATTTCTCACAACCACAGAATTCAGCATAACCAGTGTCGATAATTTTTAACTGCAATTGTGTACAGACAGACAGACGTTAAGCTTAGTAAATCAATATACTCCCCTGTATGAGCTGTGGCAATTTGAAAGCTTATCTGAAAGTAAAATTACATGGCCGAGGTGTTTACTGTAAGCACAAACGAACGAAACGGAGAGAGATGACAAGGATAAGAGAAGAGGAAATAAGAAAGGACAAGAGGAAAACGAAACAAGAAATGAACAAAGAGGAGGATGAGACACTGTGAAGGGGAGAAGAAAGGGAAGTTAGAGATAAGGAAAAGAGAAGGTAAAAATAAAAGAGGGAGGAAATGCAGGAAAGGATACAAGCATTAGGAAAAAGAAGAGACACCGAATAGATTAATAAATGAGAAGGAACAAGATTATAAAACAGCCAATAGTCTTGTTAGTGTATCAGACGGTCATCATACTATCGAGAAAAAAAAAGATCCACTAATTCCTACCTACACATGTTCCCTTCGACCTTTAAGAGAAAATAAAAACATTACAGCGTCATTAAAAAAAAGACATTTAGGTTTCCTTTCCATAAAAATGTTCAAGACTAATGCATCTCCTTCACGTGTTTAATTAAGGAAACAGTGACCTTGACCCTAGAATATTCAAGAAAAATATAATTGGTTCCTCAGCTACTACTACTACTACTACCATACTGTAATTATTGCTACACTACGATCATTGACGTTTACGAAAAGCCATCTCAACACCTCTCATGAATCAGAAAACAAAATAGTGAAATCAAGCACCCTCCCCCCCACCCAGATTATGACCATCTATCACCTAGATAATCTTCCTCTACCACGGTATGGAGGTTATGTAAAGGATATACTAGTAATGTCCTACGCTTAACTGAAGCCACTGTGGACGCTAAACATGGTCGTGTTTACTAATCGAGTCGTTGGCTAAAAACATGGAAACTAGGAAACATGAAGGTAAAGGCTAAATTAAGGAAACAGCTGGGAAAAATAATGAAATAAGGGGATAAACCAACGAGAATGAGTAGGAAAAGAAAATAACAGCCGTGAGAATGAGCAAATTAAAAAGAAACTAATATCCTGGACATCGGCGAGCGGTGGTAGTGTTGGGTGCCCTTTAAACCTTTATTGGTTAATGGTGTATCAAATCAATGTGCGAGAACCTGTCTTGTCATGGTCAATATTTACCCAAGTATCCGTTCCGAAACCATTTTCCTTGGCACATACACCAGGTTTAGGACGTAGTCTGTTCCATTTACAATAATAAATTCAAGACAACCATGTACAGTACCAAGCAGTGCAATGCCTCCAAAGGACAAGGCTTAACACCTTTTACAAACTTCATTCATGTCCATTGTATCAAGAAATTTCAATTAATCATGGCATCAGTGGTTTGTACTATTGTCAAATTTGCAGTCGTCCCTGCACTTGCAGGAATCATTACAGTAGTTTTGTACCACGCATGCCTCATTCAAACAACAGTTTTCAAGCTATAACGGGTTTCACCTGTCAATTGTAGTACATTATTTAAGTTTATATTTGATCTTCGCAAGGCTTTTCAATTCGGTTCTATACCAGTTCATATTGTTTAATAAGTAAATATTCAAGACGGTTCATAAAAAATCTTAATATTGTAGAAATCAATTTTATTCCTTTTAAATAAACATAATCCTTATCCTAATGGAATAATGTAAAAATGGATATCCTAAATCATGTACATTTAACCTAAATGAAGGATAGGAATTTAGAAGCACTTCCTGTGGACAATGGATGGGCCCGACTCGTCATATTCTTGCTTGCTGATCCACATCTGCTGGAAGGTGGAGAGGGAAGCCAAGATGGAACCGCCGATCCATACAGAGTACTTGCGCTCTGGGGGTGCAATGATCTTGATCTTCATGGTGGATGGTGCCAGGGCAGTGATTTCCTTCTGCATCCTGTCGGCAATTCCTGGGTACATGGTGGTGCCGCCGGACAGCACTGTGTTGGCATACAGATCCTTACGAATATCTACGTCACACTTCATGATGGAGTTGTAAGTGGTCTCGTGGATACCGCAGGATTCCATGCCCAGGAAGGAAGGCTGGAAGAGAGCCTCGGGACAACGGAACCTCTCGTTACCGATGGTGATAACTTGACCGTCGGGAAGTTCGTAGGACTTCTCTAGGGAGGAGGACGACGCAGCAGTGGTCATTTCCTGCTCGAAGTCGAGGGCAACATAGCACAACTTTTCCTTAATGTCACGAACGATTTCTCGCTCAGCAGTGGTAGTGAAGGTGTAGCCACGCTCAGTCAGGATCTTCATCAGGTAGTCAGTAAGGTCACGTCCAGCCAAGTCCAGACGCAGGATAGCATGGGGAAGGGCGTATCCCTCGTAGATAGGAACAGTGTGTGACACGCCATCACCAGAGTCCAAGACAATACCGGTGGTACGACCGGAAGCGTACAGGGAGAGCACAGCCTGGATAGCGACGTACATGGCGGGAGTGTTGAATGTTTCGAACATAATTTGGGTCATCTTTTCACGGTTGGCCTTGGGGTTGAGGGGAGCCTCTGTCAACAGGACGGGGTGCTCCTCTGGGGCAACACGCAGTTCATTGTAGAAAGTGTGATGCCAGATCTTTTCCATATCGTCCCAGTTGGTGACAATACCGTGCTCGATGGGATATTTGAGGGTGAGGATACCTCTCTTGCTCTGTGCCTCGTCACCTACGTACGAGTCCTTCTGGCCCATGCCCACCATCACGCCCTGTAGGAGGAAAATATGAATTAATATTAATATCAAGATTAATTAAAAGTTCACCAACAATTACGGGAAAAGCTGGATACACACAAATGTCTAGTAATGTTAGGCCCAAGAGAAAGTATAATTTAGCACAGGTAAAATACAGCTAAGCGAAGATTGAGATCCCAATTCCCTAATTAAAGAATCCCCGTTATTCAAAAATCAAATTGAAGTCAGGTTATAAATGTTGGCATAATTTTAAACCTTCCATCATGTTAAGTCAACTCACCTGATGGCGGGGTCGGCCCACGATGGATGGGAAGACAGCACGGGGAGCGTCGTCCCCGGCGAAACCGGCCTTGCACATGCCAGAGCCATTGTCCACAACCAGGGCGGCTACCTCGTCGTCACACATTTTGAGTTATTACTGCAAGGAAAAAGTGCACACATTAGAAACTTTCCACTCTTCCTTGTCGTATCCCCTATCAATCACTGAAGTTTCTCATGGTATACAGACAGAGTCCATTTCACTTCACAGTTAACTGAACTAAAATGATTTCATGTTCCACTGAAATATAATCACAAGTCCACAACCGACGTGTTACCTAATTAATATCACAGTCACTGACTACGTGCGTTGCGGGGCCTGCCCGAAGGTGTGTACAGCTTCAGTACCCGTGTTGAACTGAGAACCATGGAGGCATCCCGCGGCTTATATCACCCCCCTCTCCTCACCCCGCCCCAATGACGTCATCAGCCACGTTCCCTCCCCCCCCCCCCACGTCGTCCATATTAGGTTCACTAACAAGGCACTTTCTATTTACTGCTTTCAAGGCAAAATTCACCAATTTAAACGATTTTCACATCAATATAACGCCCAGTTGTTGCTTAACTCTCTAACTAGCATGGGAGACGGTTCATATTTTTTCGTTTCAATAACTACCTTTTTCCCCCCTCAATACTGAACTTAACACCCACAAATTTTTACTAGATATAATAAAACCCGACAAATTTACTACTGTATTTGATACTTAGTTTGATATTCATAAAACCTTTATCATACTCGGCCTAAACACACAAGGGAACTCTTGAACATGTGCTTAAAAGTCACAACCACCTGTCTCCGTCGTTCCAGGTTACGTGCCAAGCCAACACGTCTATTAATAGTACACCAAGACCACCTGTTTACTACCCAAGGTAACTTAAATGCACTTGACGGAATGAGCAAGTCTACCTAGATAAGCCACACGACACACCCCTAAGACGCCGGTTTCAGTGTAACTCACGAAATAAACTTAACAATTCCATAATAATCACTTCAAATCAAATGTCTCCACTATATTCACCGTCTTATTGCACACTATCGTCATAAACAAGTTACAGCAACACACAATTCATTAAACTCAATCTTTTACTTACTTGAACACGGCGGGCGAGTGTGCGACTGTACTGGTCCTCGTGGTGATCGCGAGTGAGTGAAGCGCGATTCTCCACCTCCAGCAACGTCAACTTTCTACAGGGGGGGAGGACTGCAAACGTCACTACTCCAGACTGTAATTTCTCCACTAATACAGTATATAATCCCCGAAATATAGATGCGAGTATAATTAAAATAACCTATTCATCGATCTGAAGTATAAGTATACCGTAATAACTGCATACACGTGTCTAAAGTGTGTGTAGGATAGGGTACTCCCCCGCTATTCGCCGCAGTGGCTTCGCCTTAACCCCGCCCGGACAAACGTATATAGCCTTATATGGGCATACTGGAATCTCAGGCCTCTGATTGGTCGAGCCAGCCGTTGAATGTGCGGCGGGAAGACGAGAACACGCCGGTCTTGTTTATCTTGGTTGTATTTCATATTGTTTCACTCGATTTTACTTATTTTGGGGTATATTTATCATTAAATCGGTGGATATTTCTAAGGGTGTTTTTGCATTTTTTATAAGCATGCTATGTGTGTGAAGCATTCCGTAGTGCTTGGTGCTTGATAAAAGCGTACTTTATGCATAAAGCTGGGAATGTCACAGAGCTTCCTTCACTCGCCATGAAACAAAATGAGAACAATGGCTAGAGCGACCGTACTGGATTCACTGCTGCCAACCGCATACGGGCCGCCATGGAGTCGCGCTTTCAGAAGACCCCAAATGAAAAATCCTTGGGCTTGCTTTATTCGGTTACAGACCGAGAGAGAGTCTGCGGTAGTTAGGGGCTTACGCTTGGCTTTAAGTGATTCCGCAGGAGTGGACGACTGTTTCATTTCAGGGCACAAGTGAGGATGTGGAAGTTACAAGTTTGACACTTGTGAGCGATAAGTTGGTATTTGCCGTTACAGACATGACCGGCAATATGAGAATTGTGCCCAGCCTTGGATCACAGTGCATATTACGTGATTAAGAATAAGATAAAAGTTACTTTGAACTTTTCTTAGCACTCAAAACCTTTGGAAAAAACCTGTTTAAATTATTAAGGTTGATGCAAATGTTAAGTTTCAAAATTTTAAGGGCAAACCACCGCTTGACAGGAAGGGCTCTTAATACAACTACATGTCCATATTTGGCATTTCCTGGAGGTATCGCTGTCACTCTACCATGGAGTATGGTAATTTCCTGTGAGTATGTAGGGCGTAAGCAAGATCATGTAAATCTGCAGGCGTGTCCAGGCGCCGACTGTGTCACTGTCATACACACTACACCGCGGACACACGGTCTCAAAGCTCCCAGTGAAAGCCTGAAATGTTCCATGTAATTAAAGTTAACTCTGATCCCAATGTACAATGCATTTCTAACGAAGGTGAAAGCTGACACACACACACACACCATACAACACAACTCAGACTGCTGGCGACAACTCATATTTCTCCTCCTGTATCTACTGTTGGGTCAAGAAACACAGTGCCATGATCTTTAATGTCTAAATTAAGCCGCCATCGATCGAGGAATGGAACAGTTTCCCGTCAAACTATCAAGTGGGGGGCCTTAGTGGCTGGTGTGTGGGGTGAGGTGGCTGTGTGATGCTTCCCTGGTGCCCGGCTGTGTGTCACCACTACTATACACTCCATGATACGGTGACACGGTTGAGGTACTTGCATGGTAACGTGAACAGCTACGGCAGGGGAGGTGCTGATTATTCATGCTGGGTCACGTGGTCCGGGTGCTGGGGGGGGGGAGAAGGACGAGGAGGAGGGGTGGTGGTAGGAGCTGCACGCAGGACTACCCTCTGGTTACTCATCCTTAACGACTACTTGCTAAAGAAAAGTCACAGAATTATGAACCAACCAGAATAGGACTTTGTGATGACTAGTGTAACGTGTAGTTTAAACCTTCAGTTACAGCATAAGATATGAGGCTGTGGGAGTTTTGTCACAACGTCGGGGTTAGCTGGGAGTGGCACGCCGGGTGAGGTATTTGGATGTTCGTCGTTTTCCCGTGTTTCCCCAGCAGGCACGGGGACGGTATCTGCTGAAGTGGCATCCTGTGTTGTGTAATTAACCCATATCAACATACACTACCATGACTCTGCTTTATTTCACCTGACAAAACCGTATTCCTGAAATGATGAGAAAGACGTAGAAGAAATTACCTATGTTAGCGCAATCTGGTACACGGCGTAAGTTAATTTATAGAGGGCATATTATGTTTATTATTTACTAAATATGTTTATACCTAGTTAGTAATTCACCGGTGTGTACGTGGCCAGGATATAAGTGTGTGTGTGTGTGTGACGATTGTTTGCATGTTAGCGTGTGTGTGTGTCAGTGTGACGATGTGTGTACAGTATGTATGAAATTTTCCTATGATGTGTGTGTGTGTGTGTGTGTGTGTATGTTATAGAAGTGTGTAGGTGTGTCCATGTATACTTACACATGTGCGTGTAAAACATATCACACGAAATATCAATACAAAGAAAAGATGGATTTGAATCTAACGTGCAGTCGCCTCTCCAGTCCCACCCCCCTCCTTCCTCACCTCCTCGATACACACACACACCCTTCACTTACAGACCCCCCACACATCCGCTCCTCTCCCTCCCCCCCACACACACGTTCCTCCTCCCCACACTCCTTCCTCCTCTTCCCTCCCTCCTCCTCCTCACCTCCTCCTCCTCCTCCCCACACACCCGTTCCTCCCCACACTCCTTCCTCCTCTTCCTTACACTCCGTCCTCCTCGCACTCCCTCCTCCTCCTCCCCACACACCCGTTCCTCCACACACACGTTCCTCCACACACCCGTTCCTCCTCCCATGCTGCTATCGCCTGAGGGCACAAGAGTGACAGGGTACCCTAAGGGCTATAAACATTCTTGTCCCAACTCAAGGTTAAAACATTCTTATTTCCCTCCTAGTTTATGACCTTCACGTTCATATTTTTAGCACATAAGTTGAACATTCACATCCTAGATCAAGGTTCACCATCCCAACACACACAAACACACGCAAACACACACACAAACACACACCTAATCGTACAAGCGCTTGTTGTTAGCCTAGAGCGTTTTACATGCCCTTTTTAGCGGCAACCTGGTGTGTGTGTGTGTGTGTGTGTGTGGTGTGTGTGTGTGGTGTGTGTGTGTGTGTCCAATATATACAAAAACCCTGTCTGTCTGTAATCAAAAATTTTTAATAAAAAATAATTAACTGTCCAATTATCCCAAAAGGAAATTTCACAAAACTCTCTATCTATCTGTCTGTCTGCCTATCTGTGTCTGCTTATCTGTCTGTCTGTCTATCTATCTATCTATCTATCTGTATAAACGGCAGATATATTATTAGCACATATTACTATTTATTGTTCTCTTATACGCTACAGGTGGGAGCATATGTCATTAACCTGTAATAATAATGAGAAGGTATTTGGAATAATGGGTCGTATTTTGTTATCTTAATTGATATGAAGAACAATTTTCATCTCAGACTGAACGTGAAAGTTGGAGATGTTAGGTTAAGTTAAGTTAGGGTAAGTTAGGTTAGGGTAGGTTAGGATAGGTTAGGTTAGAGTTAGGGTAGGATAGGTTAGGGTAGGATAGGTTAGGTTAACTTAGGTTAGGGTAGGTTAGAGTTAGGGTAGGTTAGGGTAGGATAGGTTAGGTTAACTTAGGTTAGAGTTAGGGTAGGATAGGTTAGGTTAACTTAGGTTAGGGTAGGATACGTTAGGGGTGGGATTCTGTCGTGTAAAATAGAATGTGCCTCCCTTAGGCACTGTACTCGACCGCCTTCACTGTCCCAACAGTAAAGTTAGATACATATCACTATACAGTTGGTTCGGGTAGGAATGAATGCCCCTTGGGATCGAACTGGTGACCTTCAGAAGAACAGGAGACGAGAGCTGTATGGACTGAGAATAACCCCCCCCCCCCCCCCCCCACCGGGATCAAACCAGCGACCCCTGTAGACGGGAGACGAGCGCTTGTATCCACTCGACCGCCGCACCTCGTCTCCAAAGTGTTGTACAGATGCCAAAAGAGACGGTAGTGAAGTACTCCAAGCAGAACCGAGGGGGTCATGCAACTTCAATGATGACGAAGCAATGTTCCCACAACAGGGGGCTGCAGCGTCGACGAAAGTGCATTCTTCATCACAAAAAAATTAATCACACAAACACAACGATGGCTATATATATATTCCTCTTATTTAATCAATTCAACGATCTTTCTGACCCACTGGATATGATGGTTAGTTAACGATGGTAAGGAAAGGTAAAAAAAATGTAAGTTGGGTAAAGGAAAAAAATCTCGCCTTGAACACACTTGAATACTGCGCGCTGTCTGCTTGGTCGGTCTCGGCGCGTTTACACTCCGATACACAACACCACTAAGTTAAGTTTGGCCGTATAATGGTAAGTTATGACGGACTTGTTAGAGATACTGAAGACGAAAAATTAAAAAAAAAATGGGGAGTCCTACACACACACACCAAAAATTTCCCCAGGAATTGACTGATCTAAGGACTGAGGCGGCAAGAAGCTCCTCTAATATAAATCTTCAAAAAATAAGCAGAAATATATAATTTAAATCGCGGGGTGTGTGGTGAAGTAAGGAGTGAGAGAAAGGGGGGGTGAGGGGGGGATGGGGGGTGTTGCCATGCGCAGCGATCCTCGACAACCCCCCACCACAACCCCCTCCCCACCACAACCTCCTTCACCCCCCAGTCATGCAATGGAATGCTGGTGAGGCTGGAAGTTTTGCACACAAGCACGACTAAGCTGTACTGGAAGGAGGATGTGTTAAGCTGTGGGAGAGAAGTATCCATGGGAGGCGGCTACGTTAAGCTGTGGTGTGGGAAGGATTTAATGAAGCTGTGATGTGAGAGGGACTATTAAGCTGTATCACTTACAGATTACAACTGAGAAAAATATTATTAAAATTTAAAAACAGAAAATCAATAAAAATATAAATGGAAGAGGGAAATAAATAAGAAATAAGCAAAAGTAAACAGAAATGATAGTAAAGCGAGATAGAGACGACAGCCAAGTGAAGGAGGAGGACACGGGCGGACGTATAAGGGGTCGCCAAGAGAAGGAGAGAAGGCGGAGAACATGACTTGTGAGGAAGAATATAAATGAGAGAGAGAGAGAGAGATATTCATCTTTGTCACCAGCTATCACCAGTAGGATGCAACAGGTCGGTTTAAATGACACTCCGTACCACCACCACCACCACCCAGCCAATCCGCCCGCCCGCCCTCCACCACCTTCCTGCTACTACAGATTTCACCACTACACTTCCTACAGTTATCCCCCTCCCCCTCCCCCTCACACATTCCACACGCGGGTTACCTTCCTCATATCCGACACCGTAACTTCTTCACAAACGTGGGTTAAAATACAGTTTTAGGTGTTAATGGGTTGAAGAAATTGCCGAAAACGCTAACATTCCTGGAGTATTGTGGGAGCTTGTGTGGGCAACTGTGGTAGAGGTGCCTTGACCTCAATTTCATGCCATATATGAACACATGGCGGACCACACCAGTCCTAGGCTGGGGTCCGTTTCCTACCATCGCTCATCACTCACAGTATAGTACAGTACTCACTTAGTGGAGGGTAAGTTAATCCTGAATTCCTGTCAAACAACACTTTTATTTTTCCTCCGACACTCAGATAAGTTGGTGATAAGCTATACTATATCTCAGAAAATAACATTCACCCAATGACAACTGTTGAGCTGACTGCCTGACTGTCACCAGATCCTCTCGATAAGTATAGTAAAAGATTTCGACGAGACATCATAAAGGAAGACTAGGCTTGAGTGGGCAGGCAGACAGACTAGCTGGCAAGGGAAGGAGACTATACCTGGGACAAACCTCGCCCACTGCTATAATCTTCAGCGGCTCAGTCTACCACACCCAAACACCTTGCATGTTTATTTAAAAGGCTCTAAACTTCCCCTGGCGAGTGTTATTGGTGATAAATTAATTAAAACGAACATAGAAGAGAGAGAGAATGACTTTGAACTACGGAGCGAGGGACAGGCATGTTTATTTGAAGAGGTTTGAAATTACACTAGGCTCATTGTGCTACAGTTAGGAAGGGGAAAATTATTTAGTCCCTCCCCTCTTGTCTCATTTTGATAAGCGTTAAATACATTAGCGTAACGAGTGATCAGATTAAGCTAATTATTTAGAGTATTTAAGCGACTAATGGAGTAAAAGGCGACTCTAGCTGATTAATGATGTGACTCGGAGCTGTTGAAGTGACGTGTGACGCCATTTGTAAGACGTGACGGGGTTAAAGTATATATTTATTTCTTTACCTTTCAATATTTAGTAATAAATATTATCCTCTGACATTAAATAATTCTTCATGGACAATTTTAAACATTTATTTTCATTTCTTTATAACTATTCAATGATATTATCTTCGTTGAACATTTTTTTACTTCTAAGTTGGCGAATTATTATTATTTTTGAACAATTATATTTCGTTGTTCAAAGCTGATTAATAGTGCATCTTTGTTCTTTTTGGTCTCGTGAACATTTCTATAGTAGTAGTGAACATGACTTTACTGTGATCCAACTAAACTCTAATTACTGCATTCAGAAGTTCAGTTAGGCCGGATGATGAACAAATACTGAACAGTGAACTCACGAAGAAGGGCAAGATGAACAAATAAGGGAACAGATAACTGAATAAGATCTAGATATAACTAGAGTATGTTGAACAAATTATAAAAGAACATAATGATGAACAAAGGCATCAGTGAACAAGGAATGACTAAATACGAACAAAAAATGAACAAGATATAACTGAACAACAATAACAATGAACAAACGACAGGTGAAATTGAACGCAGGTAAACACATCAAGTTCATCATAAGAGGTAGTCCAGTTATGTTCACCAACAGATGCGTGAACAGACGGTCAGGAGAAAGGGATACTCTCTCTCTCTCTCTCTCTCTCTCTCTCTCTCTCTCTCTCTCCTCATACCTGGTTTTCCGGCTGCCTCTCTCCCACAATTTATCACTTCCTCTCTCTACTTCCTCTTCCGCTGTTATTATCACGACTTTCTCTATAGTTGTCTTTCTTATGTAATTTCTCGCTTATTATATCCGTTTATTATTCTTTTATTTGTGTTTATCTTTGTTTTATTATATTTTTTTATTTTTGTCTGGTTTGTAATTTATTTTTCGTATTTTTTTTTAGTTCGCGTTAAAAATCGACTTCAATTTTTTTTATTTTTTTTATTTTTTTTTCGATTTTTTTCGTATTCTTTCGTTTTCTTTCAATTATCTTCTTGTGTTTTTATTTTCTTTCAAGTTTTTCCCAATTTGTGTGTTTGTTTTTTATTTATTTCGTTGTTTGTTTGTTTATACGTGATGACTGTTTATTTGTCCAGTTATATGTTCCTGTGTTTTAAACCTTTATAAATTACTATCACCACTACTACTACTACTACTACTACTACTACTACTACTACTATCACCACCACCATCACTACCACTACCACTACCACCTAGCCTTTCCTCTCTTCTACCACCACCTCCACCACCACCACTACTACCACCATGACCACCACCACCACCACCACCACCACCACCAACCACCACCTCCACCACCACCACCTCCTCCACCACCACCACCACCACCTAGCTCCTCCACTCCCCTTCCTACACCATTACCATAAATCCCACCCAGCTTCCCCTCACTCCCTACCCTCACTTACTGCCTCTCCCCTCTGTAGCAAACTGCCTCTTCTTGCTGCCTAAACGATCCAGTGGTGAGGGTTTCTTCCGGGCCTGCCTCTAGTTAACGGCACCACAAATTATTTCATCTTGTGGTTAAATATTTCATCCTAACCTAACCTCAACCTAACCTAACCAAAACCACACACACACACACACACACACACACACACACACACACACGTTCCCCCAAAATAATTTGTCCCTGATATAATTTTTTCCACCACACGAGGATAAATGCGAGATGGAATTTAGTAATTATTCACAGACCGACACAGACGACACAGACAAACAGACCGACAGAGCCGACACAAAGATGAATAATAATAAAAAACAACTGATTGTAATTACACCAGGATGGAAAATATCACCCTTCGTTTTTTATCATGCCTTGAGGATCTAGTTTGCTACCTATTGCCTGTGTGGTTATAGTCATTCTTACCACGTGGGTTTATTTTATATTGATGGTATTTATATGTGTGTGAGGGGGGGAGGAGGGAGGTGGTGGGGAGGGGGAAGGAAAAGGAGAGAGGGGGGGAGGGAGGAGGGTGGGGAAGGCTGATATATCTGGTGGTAGTTAAGGAGGCTTAGTGTGTGTGTGTGTGTGTGTGTGTGTGTGTGTGTGTGTGTGTGTGTGTGTGTGTGTGTTTCTTGTTCTATTCTTTGTCATCTCTCTCTCTCTCCTCTCCATTTCCTTTATCTGTCTCTCTCTATTTCCTTCTTTCTTTCTTTTGTTTCTTCCTCTTCTTTCTTTTTTCTCCTCCTTCCTCCTTCCTTCTATCCTCTGGTAAAATGAGGAGTAGGGAAAGGAAACAAAAGGGAGAAGGGAGGTAAGATAAAGGGAGGAAGGGGATAGAAATAAGGGAGGGATAAGAAAAGGGATGTTGATAATTATAAGGGGGGGTGAGGGAGGAGGTAGGGAAGAAGAGTGGGGGGGGAGACAGGTGACTGAGAGGTGAGGTGAGGTGGGAGTGGGGGGTGAGGTGAACCAGGGGTGGTGGGGTGGGTAAGGGGGTGAGGTGGGGGGGAGGTGAAGTGGGGGGGGGTGAGGGTGGGGTGAGGTGAGGAGTGGGGGTGAGGTGGGGTGGGGGTGGGGGTGGGAGTGGGGGTGGGGGTGGGGAGTGGGGGGGTGGGGTGGGGTGGGGGTGGGGTGGGGTGAGGTGGGATGGGGTGGGGTGGGGTCAAGGGGTGAGGGGTGAGGGAGTGGGGTGGGGTGGGTGGGGGGGGTGAGGTTGAGGTGGGTAAGGGGGGTGAGGTGAGGTCCGCTGTGTCCGTTGGAGAGAACTATCCAGGTAATAACTCAGGTGACTCCTACTACCTGTGCTGTGTCCCTCCCACCTGTACCACCTCCCCCAACCACCTGTAAGCAGCCCTCCCACCTGTACCACCTCCCAACCACCCGGAACAGGCCCACCTCCCAAACCACCTGTGCTGTGCCCTCCTACCTGTACCAATTCTTAACCATACCTGGCCCACCTCCCAACTACCTGTGCTGTGCCTCCCACCTGTACCCACCTCCCAACCACTCCCAACTGTACCACCTCCTAACTACCTGTGTTGTGCTCCTTCTCTACCTGTACCACCTCCCAACTACCTGTGCTGTGCCCCTCCTACCTGCACCACCTGGCCGCACCTCAATATGAGAGGGGGAGGTGGTATTGTGGTGCTGGTGTGGTAGTGATGCGGTGTTGTGGTAGTATTGTGGTGGTAGTGGTGTGAAGTGGTGACGTTGCAGGCTTGACAATATTCAGTCTTATTATCACTAACGAGCTGTTGAGAGAGAGAGAGAGAGAGAGAGAGAGAGAGAGAGAGAGAGAGAGAGAGAGAGAGAGAGAGAGAGAGAGAGAGAGTGTTTGTAGTCTGCCAGAATAAAATATTTGAGTGCCACTTGAGTGTGTCAGTATAACTCTTCGGTTGAATTATTTACCGCAGTGTGTGTGTGTGTGTATGTATGTATGTATATTTGTTTATGTGTACTGCGTCTGTATGTATGTATGTATGTATGTCTCATTTTTAGTCCATATAACACGGGGACTTTGAGGTGTTGATTATATGTATGTATGTATGTATGTATGTATGTATGTATGTATGTATGTATGTATTATGGTTTGTATTAAAATTCGACGTAAATAAATTTTGTCTTTGATAACATTTTTTTTCTTTTTCATGAAAATTTTAATATATTTTTTTTATCGGATGAAATTGTTTTTATTTCATTTATTTAATTTATAATTTTACGTTTATTAGTGTTGACTTAGGAAGTGGCGCGGGGGGGGGGGTAATCCTACACCCATTCACCCGCCCACGCCCACCCACTTACCCACCCTACCTACACTCCACCACCTAACCATCCACCCATACACATCCACTTTACAGCCATCCATCCCAACAACACCTAGATCCACACCCCACCCATCCACCCACCAACACACCCCACCCATCCACCCACCCACACCCCACCCATCCACCCACCAACACACCCATCATCATCCTCCACCTACACACCCCACCCACTGACTCACCCTTCCCCCACAAACACACACACACAGCTGCACAAACACCCACAGCTGTATGGTCGCATGTGCAACTGTATATATCAGTCTGTTGCACACATGTTCTTTGCAAATACTCATACATACATACATACATGAAATAAATGTATGTGGTAGCCCAGTCATACGGTATTCATATTGCTGTTACCATTGATTGTATACATGCATTAAGTATACTGTATACCTGCATTGTCTCTATACATACTGAATCAATCTAAACTTCTATCATGTATTACTGATTCTATTTCTATAACATCAATTCCATAACAAAATATAACACACTGGGACTAACAGACCTGATATTAAGGAACAAATTCAATTAATATCGTTAAAATGGTCCAGAAATACGACATAGGGAAATTTTTACGAAGTGTTGAAACTATAAGTGACTGGGAACAACATCCTGCCTGGCGATAGAGGATCTAAGGCGGATATAGACAGTCATGAAACAAAAGAGCATCGACCGTGCCAGCAACAGTGTCCAGGAGGAGTATTCAACCCTCTTATACTCTCTATTCCTTATACGATTTTCTTATGTGCTGTGTCGTGAGCTTACAACACGACATAGAATAGATTAGTATATAAAATACTTCTCAATTTCTTACAGAGGATAAAAATAATGATAATTTAAAGAGATGATGAGGATATATTGATGGTAGTGATTCATAGACGTTCATCAAGGCTGGGTCAAAAGGTCGAGTCGATGCTCATTTGCTCTTTGTTTTTGTCTTTCTGGTGTTTATAGTGTTACACCGACGCAGGAGAAGAGAAGAGAAGAGAAGAGAAGGAAGGAAGGAAGGAGAGGAGACGATAAGAGAGAGAAAATAGAGAAAGAGGACAAAAAGAATAATTAGAAGCCAAAAAAGAAAAAATGCAAATAAAATTGAAAAGAGAGAGAGAGAGAGGTATTGATAAAGAACTGAGAGAGATGGGAGGGGGAGAGACATTCAGGCAGACAGAGAGACAGAAAGGCCGTGGTTAGGGGGGGTGTAGGGGGTGAGAGGTCATGGCTACACATTAGCAAGCTGGACGTAAACAAGAGAGGATTTGACGTAAACATTAGGCTGAAGATGTCCTATTAGGGAGGCCGTGTCCAGGTGGTAGTGAGGACATCCAGGTAAGGTAATTAACCGTGTCCAGGTGATGAGAACGTCCAGGTAAGATAACCCCGTGTCCAGGTGATGAGGACATCCAGGTAAGGTAATTAACCGTGTCCAGGTGGTAACGACGACACCCAGGTAAGGTATTTAATCCACGTAATCAACATTCGTCAACAAATCCGACTAATTCGCCCGTAATTATCAATAAATCCAATTAACTCACCTGTAATTATCAACCACAATCTACACTCACAACCACCATAACCCACAACCCAAACTCACAACCACAACCAATGAAGGAAAGTCTCAAGAAACAACAACAACAACAACAACAACAACAACCATCTCAGAGTAGGTCAGTGTCAAGTCAGAAACCAAGAATAGAATCATTTAATTCATCTTCTTTCACAAAAAAAAAGGCAAAAAAGATCTATTTCATTCATTCCTTCATTCAATATGTCTTACGTGTTCTTAATATAGTGAAGTAATTAGAGAAATAAGTAGGTGAATTGAGGTGTTTTTATTATGAAGATGAAGGAAGGATTTGTTGAGTTTGTCCTACTTTACATGACACAATTTACTTCGGCTTCTTTACAGCAGTCCTGTGTGTGTGTGTGTGTGTGTGTGTGTGTGTGTGTGTGTGTGTGTGTGTGTGTGTGTGTGTGTGTGTGTGTACAAGGCCATCAGACAGGTATAAACAGGACGCGGGTCAAGGTGCACTGATCTCCTAAGCTCTCTACTGTATGTGAATTAGTTTGACGGTCTGTCTGTCTGTCTGTGTATCTGTCTGTCTATTATCTGGATTATTAGCTATCTGTCTGTCTATCCGTCCGTCTTAATAGCTATCTGTCTATCTAACTTTGTCCCCCAAGGAAAGACTTTATTATTAGTTAAAATAGTAGTAGTGGTCGTAGTCGTAGTAGTCGTAGTAGACATAACAGAGGATCAAAATACTCCATCCATTACACACACACATCAGTCACGAACGCTTATAAACATAACTATTTCCACAACTACTTTAAGTTATTTCCCTACTGTAACTACATCTAAAAGAATATTACAGTATTTATAGTTACAATATGAGTCACAGTGCACTATAGGGGCCATCTTGTCTGCCATATTGGTGTCCTCGCTACTGTAATTTAGTTTGGGAACATTTTAATTTACGGACGACTCACTCACTCGGCCCTGGACTCTGCGCGCCAAAAACTAATGTCGCGAAATCAGCTGTGACTCAACCCCTTTATAATGAATAACCCCTTTATCTTAACCCCCCTATAGTGAATACCTTTCTTATCTTAATCCCGCTATTGTGAATAATTCCTCTTAACCCCACTATAGTGAATAAACCACCTTATTTCAACCCCTCTATAGTGAATACCCCTTCCTCTTAACCCCACTATAGTGAATAAATCACCTTATTTCAACCCCTCTATAGTGAATACCCCTTCCTCTTAACCCCACTATAGTGAATAAATCACCTTATTTCAACCCCCATTATAGTGAATACCCCTTCATCGTAACCCTGCTATAATGAATAACCCTCCATCTTAACCTCGATATAGTGAATACCCCTAGTTTTAATCCTGTTATAGTGAGTACCCCTTACCTTAACCCCGCTACAAGGATCACAACACCTGAAGATGCGTGCGATACGTAACTGAACACTAAAAATAAAAATAAAATGAAGATGTCGACTAACTGGCACTGAGCCTCGACCTTAACTTGACGTGTTCCAGCTAGTTTTGTTACAGAGATAAAGAGACCAAGAGACCTAGAGAGAGACCGAGAGATAAAGAGAACCGACAGACAAAGAGTGAGAGACAAGGTTAGATACCGAATGACAGATGAGAGACCGACAGAAACCGGGAGACTGAAAGATACAAACAGAAATAGACCGAAAGACAGACTATAACCTAGAGATGAGAGATAAAGAGGAGACACTGAGAGACCTTGTACACTCTGGCTCACTAGGTCACAGGATGCTTGCTCAACCTCCCCCCCCCTTCATGATGAGTGTTCCAGCGCTTATGTGAAATTTTAGCGGCATATGTGATCTGAAAGAGTATGTATGTATGTGTATGTATGTATGTATGTTTGAATGTATGTATGAGCGTGTATGTATGTGTATGTGTGCGTGAATGAATCCATAAACCAACACGAATTCACATATTTACCCCAATTTCTCTAATCCAAGGATAAACTTGTATATGTAGGTTAGGCATGGTGGTGGGTAAGGTATGGTGGGTGGT